>NC_081422.1:38375414-38565814 GCF_949786415.1 Peromyscus eremicus | reverse complement strand
GGCCAGGCCAGATGTTTTAGTTTTAGTGTAAGTAAAGGCACTTGCTGTCAAGTTGGATCCCTGAGACCCACATGATGGAGAGAACCCAATCCTGAAAGTTGTCCTCTGATCTTTGTTCACATGGTATGACATGCGTATGCCCCTCAACCACCAATGTAATAGAAAGTTTTAAGACAGTGGGTAAATTTAAAAGCATAAATTAGGCTGAAGAAAGAATTAGTGCAGTAGAATGTAAGTAAGAGGAAAATTCCATACTGAGGTGTTGAGACAAAAAGATGGAATGTAGTTGTAAGTATCCATAATTCAATTCTAGAAGAGTTCTGAGAAAGAATAGGCAGAGAAAAATTTTTAACAAGAAGTTGTCTGAGAAGTCTCCAAATTAATAAAACCCACCAAACTACAAATTGAGGAAACTATCAGCATCAAGCAGAAAAAATACAAAACACTAGCTACTAAGTTATAAGGTAACACTGCTGAAAGCTGTTGTGGGATACTGTTTATCCTTAAGGAAATGTGCACAAACATCTGTTCATCCCAAATAGGGAACTGACAAGTCCAACATGGTAAACCAATGAGTTGGTGTGTGTTTAATTTTATGTGTATGAGTGTTTTGCCTACATGTATGTCTGTGCACCACTTGTGTGTTTGGAGGCCAGAAAAGGCACACACTAGAACTAGAGTTTAAATTGCGAGCTGCCGTGTGGGTGCTAGCTAGCAGTCTGAAGGGAGGGTCTTTAGAAGAGCAACCAGTGCTCTTAAGTATTGAGCCATCTCTCCAGCCCCAAACCAATACATTTTATTAAGGTCACTTACAGAGGTGTGGGTGAAGGATTAGTTATAGGAGCAGAAATGACTCAAAGATAGCTGTGTTACCAAAGCCCACCCCAGCATGGTGCCAACTCACAAAATCTGGGGACCTGCGGGCAGCTCAACAGATTGGAAAATGTTTTTTCTAGGTAGCTCAGTTGGGTTGGTCTCTGTTTCTTTTCAGCAGCTTAATTCATCTGCATGTGTCTTTACAGTCATTACAGTTTGTACTTGATGGGGAGGAGGGACCCAGTATACTTGCTGTGGAACAATCTTTTTCTACACTATGAGTATGTATTACTCTCATTGGTCAATAAAAAGCTGACAGGCCGGTAGCTGGGCAGGAATTTAGGTGGAAAAACCAAACTGAGAATGATAAGAAGGATGGAGTCAGGAGAAATGCCAGCCAGCCGCTGGAGGACAGGTAAAACTATGAGCCATGTGGCAAAACATCTGATCACGGTATCTGGTCAGTTTCAGAGACTTCCTGAAGCCTTTGAGTTTATTTCTTGCACTTACTTTTTTGTTGTTCTGTGTTTTTTTGAGTTGGTAACTCAGGCCTAAAACTTGAGATATTCCTGTCTCTGCCTTGGGTACTGAGACTGTAGATATGCTCGACCACTCCATGCTATTCATTTTAAATGACAATCAAAATGTTTTAAGATATTATAAAGTACTTAGGAGTTCTGGTTGGGTTTTTACTTATTTATTATTATTTTAAAAATCAGATAATAGCCGGGTGGTGGTGGCACACACCTTTAATCCCAGCACTTTGGGAGGCAGAGGCAGGCGAATCTCTGTGAGTTCGAGGCCAGCCTCGGCTACCAAGTGAGTTCCAGGAAAGGCGCAAAGCTACATAAAGAAACCCTGTCTCGAAAAACCAAAAAAAAAAAAAAAAAAAAAAAAAAAAAAAAATCAGATAAACAAAAAACAGACACACACACACACACACACACACACACACACACACAGTGTACAAATTTTTAACTTGATAGTATTGTATTGCTGATCTGTTTCCAAGTTGGTTGTGTCAGTTTAAGTTGTTGTAGGCAGTATTTAAATGTGTCTTTTGCCCCATTTCCTTGCCATTGGTTGGTGTGACCAATTTGTTATTTGTCTGACTGTGATTGTAGGGTTTTCAGTCTAGAATGAGTAATGGGGTTGGGCACCATCTTGTGTCTTTTATTATTGATACCATCTTTTGTAAGGATCGTTTTAAGTCTTGACAGCTTGTGTCTTTTATTATTGATACCATCTTTTGTAAGGATCGTTTTAAGTCTTGACAGCTTGTGTATTGGATTATCTTTCTTAGTGACTTGTAGGTGTTGTTTATGTATCCTGCATATGTTTATTTGGATATATGCTCTAGATAGGTATATGCTGCAGGTGTCTTCTCACTGGTTAATGATATTACTGTTTGTTTTTCTTTCTTTTTCTTTCTTTCTTTTCTGGAGCTGAGGACTGAACCCAGGGCCTTGTGCTTGCTAGGCAAGCGCTCTACCACTGAGCTAAATCCCCAACCTGACTATTGTCTTTCTTTTGCTTTTAATTTTTATTTTTTAGACAGGATCTTCTTATGGAGCCCAGGCTGCCTTAAGCTCACAAGTGTCCATTTACTACCATGCATAGTATATGTCTTCCAACATCCAGAACCGTTTGAAGGCAACTGGCTCAGACAATACAGCCTCATGGACTATTCCATAATCCTAAAATTTTCTTTGTGTCCCCATAAGATACAGCGCCCCCTCCAGCAGGAAGTAGTATGAGAAGCTACGCCCAAATTCCCAAATTATATGTAATTTTACGTTAAGGTTAAAACCTTCTTTTTGAAAAAAAAAAAATAGGGCAAGTGCTGTGGGATGTTCTGTATGGCAAATGTGTTGCTGATTGGTCAATAAAACACTATATAAAACAGTATATATTGGTAGACATATACTACCATGCTCTGACTTTATGATATCTTGTTAAACAGAAGTTATTTCTTATTTTTTTTCTTTGCCTCTCCCCACTTTTGAAGTAGTAGAATTTTTTTTTTTAAGATTTATTTATTATGTATACAGTGTTCTGCCTACATGCCAGAAGAAGGCACCAGATCTCATTACAGATGATTGTAAGCCACCATGTGGTTGCTGGGAATTGAACTCAGGACCTCTGGAAGAGCAGTCAGTGCTTTTAACCTCTGAGCCATCTCTCCAGCCCCGAAGTAGTAGACTTTAAATAATGTTTTCCTTTATCGTTTATTGTTTTCATGGTTCTGTTTAGGGAAAGCCTTTCTTTATTATGAAGTCATACAGCTAGTTTTCATGTATTATAAAGTGCCCTAGACTTGCCATTCACATTTGGGTCTGTAATCCACAGAGAATGTATGCATAGGCTAAGATGATGGTTTAGTTCTTTTTTATCCCATTGTGGATACTCAGTTATTCTAACAATTTTTTTTGGGAAATGCCACTTCCTTGACACAAAGGCAAGATCTACGTCTGTGTGGTCTGTTTCTGGACTTTTAATCTAGATTTAAGAGCTGAGTGTGGTGACATATTCATGTAGTCCTGGCACTTGAGATACGAAGGCAAGGATGACAGCCTACATGACACTTCAAGACAGTGGAAGCAGGGGCTGCAGAAGCGGCTCAGCGATTAGGAGCAGCTGCTGCTCTAGAGGACCTGGGTCTGATTCCCAGCACCTGCATATTGGCTGTAACTCCAGTTCCAGTAGACCTGACACCCTCTTCTGGTCTCCATGGGCACAAGACACACACATTGTGCACATATATGCATACAGGCAAAACACATAAAATAAAAATTAAGTGAAAACAAAAAACAAAACAGCCAAACCCCCCAAACACAAATCTCATTTTAAAAGAGAACCACTTAAAACCAGGAACTCAGGAAATTTGAAAATAAAAGATGAGAAAAAGAACTACCAGCAAATCCTGAGAATTCTGAATTTACTGATAAAAGGTGATAGGTGTATGTAATGTAAAGAGAAACCAGAGCATTTTCATTTTCTTAGGAAGAAATGGGCATCTCAATTCACTTTCAAGCATTGCTGGGCACAAGGCCTTTATGCTCTTGTTCCTTAGTGGCTACCAAGACATATCTGTGCCTATGGACACAGATATGTCTTCCAGGATGGCCATGTCTTCACTGTTTGCCCCTGTACTCCTGGGAAATTTTCTTTTTTTCTTGCTTTTTTTATTTGTTTGTTTTGTTTGTTTTTCCAAACAGTGTTTCTCTGTGTTAACAGCCCTAACTTCCTAGCTGTCCTGGAACTCACTTTGTAGACCAGCCTGGCCTCAAACTCAAGAGATCTGCCTGCCTCTGCCTCCCAAGTGCTGGGATTAAAGGAGTGTACCACCACTGCCTGGCTCCTTTCTTTCTTTCTTTTTTTTTTTTAAAGACAGTCTTTTACTATGTAGCCTTGTCTGGCTTGAACCACTCTATGTAGACCAGTCTGGACTTGATCTCACAAATCCATCTGTCCTGCCTCCCAATTGCTGGGATTGAAAGGATGTACCACCATGCCTGGCTGGAATTTTCTTTCTTTGTTGAGGGGTCAGCTATACATTTGTAAGCAAATTTTATTTTTCTCTTCTTTTTTTCCCCCCCCTTTCCTTCCTTTTTTTTTTTTTTTTTTTTTTTTTTGGAGACAGAGCTTGCTGTGTAGACCAGGCTGGCCTTGAACTCTCAGATATTTACCTGTCGTTGCCTCCCTATTGCTGGGATTAAAGTGTATGCTACCATCCCCTGCCTGCTATATTGTAGCTAGAGTTTTCCTTCCTGGCCCACAAACAGGACAAATCTCTCTCACCTGCCAGTTCCACAGCCTCTCAGACCCGACCAAGTAAACACAGAGACTTATATTGCTTTCAAACTGTATGGCCGTGGCAGGCTTCTTGCTAACTGTTCTTATAGCTTAAATTAATCCATTTGTATAAATCTATACCTTGCCACGTGGCTCGTGGCTTACCGGCATCTTCATATGCTGTTTGTCATGCTGGCGGCTGGCAGTCTCTCTCTGATTCAGCCTTCCACTTTCCAGCTTTATTCTCCTCCTTGTCCCGCCTACACTTCCTGCCTAGCCAATGGCCAATCAGTGTTTTATTTATTGACTAATCAGCAACACATTTGCCATACAGAACATCCCACAGCACTTCCCCCCCCCTTTTTTTTTTTCCAAAAAGGAAGGTTTTAACCTTAACAAAGTAAAATTACATATAATTTGGGAATTTGGGCGTAGCTTCTCTTACTACTTCCTGCTGGAGGGGGGCACTGTATCTTATGGGGATACAAAGAAAATTTTAGGATTATAGAATAGTTCATGAGGGTGTATCGTCTGAGCCAGTTGCCTTCAAATCGTTCTGGATGTTGGATCATCTGGGCCATGGTGTCATTGGAGACCTTTCAGGGGGTCTTGGCTGGTCAAACCTGATGTATCTTAATCTTGAACAAATCCATAGCCTCTGGCTTTCTGTGGGAACAAAAGCAGAGTCTCCTTTCCAAAGTAACATATCCTTATATCCAAATTTTGAAGTCAGGATACCTTTAAAATATACATTTTGGCATAACTCAACAGCTTTTACAATCAAATGTTTTTCTGCAGTTAAAAATCCCAAAGACAACACAATCCAGATTCTCTGTGTAATATTCATCTTCACGTGGCTTATTTTTTTATACTACCTTTACTGTCTCTTTAAAGACTTTATTTTTTAAAACTATTTATTTCTTTATATAACTGTATATATTCCTTTTTCTTTCTCTTTCAAGCCTACGTACATTTTTACACACATTGTAAACTATTACACCTGAATCTGTCTTATTGTGAATCTATTGCTTTAAACTGCAGCAGCTGTGGCTGCTGGCTCCGCCCACCTCAGCTTCCCGACATGGCGGCAGTACGTTTACCACCAGCTCTGGGAGCTATCGTGGGTCTCTATGCTGTTATCCAAGCAGCGTGTAGCCCAAAAACTTTTTTTTTTTTTTTTTTTTTTTTTTTTGGACTAGCAAAGGCTAAATCCACCACGCAGCTTAATGTGCCACTTGCAGAGGCCTCATTCCCGTCATACGGCAGCAGGTCGAGCACGCACACTAGGAACCCACCAGTAGCTCAAACCGGCAGCTGCCGCTCATTTGAGAGAGACAATTAGGAACTGTTTTTAGCTCCATTTTAGAATCTTTTTTCTCAGTTTTTAGGTGGAAACTCTTGCCACCACGTTGGACGCCATTTGTAGATGTAACCAACCTTCTTATTAAATAAGAAACACAGAACCAATGCAAAGAAGAAAGCCAAGAGGTCAGAGCTAAGAGCTAAAACCTTACCCTTCCTCCTGCAGTGGTCCTACCTCTCCGAACTAGAACTACCCCTGTGTTAAAGTCTTTATATAGTGTTCCTGTTCTGCCTTCTCATTGGTTGTAAACCCAACCACATGACCGCCTCGTCACGGCCTGTCTGTATAGGCCTCCAGGTTTTCCATGCTTGGTATTGAGATTAAAGGCATGTGTGTCCAATAATGGCTGTATCCCTGAACACACAGAGACTTACCCAGCTCTGCCTACCAAGTGCTGGGATTACAAGTGTACGCCACCACTGCCCTGCTTTCCTATGGCTTGTTAATAGCTCTGACCCCCGAGCAACTTTATTTATTAACATACAAATAACATTTTAATACAAATAAAATATCACCATACTATATTTTATTTCGTCTGGCATATTTTCACACATTTGTGGGAGGTTCTACCCTCATCCCTGGTTGTGCTGTCTATACTATTAATCTTTCAGAGTTTTTTGTTGCCCCAGGTTCTGGGGTTGAATCCACAGTATGTGTATGGTAGGCAGGTACTCTGCTACTGAGCTATACTCCCCAAGTCCTCTCACACACAGAGTTTGAAGAGATGGCTTGGGGCTAGAGAGATGGCTCAAGGGGTTAAGAGTGCAATACTGTTCTTGCAGAAGACCTAAATTTGGTTCCAGCAAGGTGGCTCACAACTGCCTGTTACTCTAGTTCCAGGGGATCTGACTCTCTTCTGGATTCTGTGGGTACCTGCACTCACATGCACATGCCCCAACACATGCACACTCATACATGTAACTTAAGTAATTCAGAAAACTACCCATCTGTGTAGGAGGGCCACTAGTACAGAATGATTGATGGCCTATGGCATTGGGTTACAGATAATTTATTATCCTCATGTATCTTTCATATTTATGCAAACAGCACATATTTCATAGCTCATAACTTAAAAAGGAAAGCTGTCCTTAAGGTCCTCCGAATAATAGCCCTTTTTTTCCCTTTGTTGCAGGTGGTGCGGTTGTGTCAAAACCCAAAGCTGGCGCTCAAGAACAGCCCACCTTATATCTTAGACCTGCTACCTGACACCTACCAGCATCTCCGCACTGTCTTGTCAAGATATGAGGGGAAGATGGAGACACTTGGAGAAAATGAGTATTTTAGGGTGTTCATGGAGAATTTGATGAAGAAAACTAAGCAGACTATAAGCCTCTTCAAGGAGGGAAAAGAAAGAATGTATGAGGAGAATTCTCAGCCTAGGTAATGGAGAAATACTGCACAAATATTAATTCAGGTCTGTGACTGTCAGATGGTAAAGTTAGAAATAGTTGAGTTGCTTTGAATTTTATTTTCATGGGAGTAGAAAGCTCACATTTGATATAAATGGGTTTTGGTAGGCATTTGGCCATTGTTGGATCAGATTTAACTATGAAAGAAAGTGATTTATACTCATGAAAAAGGTTGCAGGCAGTAGAGCCTTTGGATCCCTAAAGATAGCAGACATTTGTGTGTAGAAGAGAGTTTGAAAGAGGGTTGAGGTTAAGCTGAGGTTGAGGAGAGAAGATGAGATCTTAGCAGAAGCTGCAGCAGATTAACAAATCACAAGTCAGATAAAGGCAAAGAAGATAATGCTTGAGATTGCTTTTTTTGTTTTTTGTTTGGGGTTTTTTTTCCCCCCAAACTTTATTTATTTATGTTAATTTTTGAGACAAGGTTTCTCTGGAACTCACTCTGTAATCCAGGCTGGCCTCCAACTCAGAGATCCACCTGCCTCTGCTTCCTAGTGCTGGGATTAAAGGCACCTAGCATTTTTTAATTTTTAATACTACTTTTTACACATATGCAGGCATGTGCGTGCGTGTGTGCATACAGTGTATCGGTAAGGGTTTTTTCTCTTCTCCACCATGTGGGTTTTGGGTATTGAACTCAGATCATTTGACAGCAAGTTCCATTACCTGCTGAACCATTCCTTCAACCTCTTTTTTTTTGTTGTTGTTGTTGTTATTGTTTTGTTTTTAAATAAAGCAAATTGAACTGAAATTTTCTTTATGTGTAAGAATAATTTTTAACTGGAATAAACAGAGGCAAACACTCAATGCCCGCCTTCCCCTGGTGTTGGAGGTGGAACCCAGGGCCTCATGCATGCTAGGCAGGTGCCCTGTCACCACATGCAGGTTAGGCTGTGTTACATGTTACTAGCTTGGTTGTAAATACCTACTGGAAAAAACTAGATCGTAGGTTTTATCCAGTTGGAAACAAATATTAACTTACCTGGAGCAGATAGTATAAATTCCGGTCGTTCTTTTCTGCCCTAAATGCTGAGGATGGAACCCAGGCCTTTTGAGTACTAGGCAAGTACTGTTCAGCTGAGCTATATTCCAGCTCTCCACCCGGAGTTTTTTTTAGCAAGTGATTTAGTCCTCTTATCCCTGCCCTGGTTATTTTGAAACAGGTCTTACTGTGTTTCTGAGGCTAGCCCTTATAGCCCTTATAGCCCAGGCTTGCCTAGAACTCACTATGATCCTTTTGTCTCAGTCTCCTGAGTTACTGGGATTGCAGCTGTGGGCCACCATGTTTTTGCTAGGGTAATTTTTTCTTTTTTGAGTGGACTCATATTGTAGCCCAGGCTGGCCTATGTGTATCCTGAGCTGGTTTTGGAAATGCATACTTTAAAAGAGCTTATCCTGGTTTACTTTTTACTACTGCTCTCCTGGTTTAGTCTCTCAAGTCCTAGATAGAGTAACTTCCTTTTGAGGAGTGTCTTGAATTAGGAATAGTAATTTTTTACCAGGTTACTGTGCATGTTTCCCTTAGTAACCTGAATGGTGTTTCTTACTCTTTTGGCTTTGTTGACTTAGATTTTGGCAATTCCATCTTAAAATTTTTTGCCATATCATTTTTGCCTTTACTATAACAAATTATTCAGATACTAATATGAATCTTTTCTTTTTTGGAAAGGTCTCTAGTGACTAAATTCAGTCTGTAGAAACCTGTCTTACTTTTGGTTTACATGCAGGTGTGTTTTATTCTACTAAATGTTTAGATTTTTATGGACTTGTTAAAATGAAATCTTAAGGGCAGGGGAGATGGCTGAGTGTGTAAAAACCTTCAGTGCTGGAGGTGGTGGGAGTAGAGAGAACCCAGAGGCTCACAGCCAGTCCGGTTTAAAGATGGTGAGCTCCGAGTTCAGTGACAGACCCTTTCTGTACACATGCACACTCTTAAGTGAACACACATGGATATAATGTGCACATATACAAATGAGACTTTAAGTGGTAGAGCACTCTCATAGCATGCCCAAGGCCCTGGGTTCAGTCTCTAGTTAATCATTTTATATTATTTTTGTTTGTTTTTCCAGTACTAGGGATCACAGAATTGCAGCTGGCTTTAAAAATCAACTTAAGTCATTAAGGAGCAAAACTTAAAAATGTATTTATCAGCTATTGTAAACTAGGTTCTCATTTTAGGAGATGAGAAGAGAGATACTAAAATACAGTGTAATGTGTCAAGGATTTAATAGGATATGTACAGATTGCTGTGAGAATGCAGTTTTATCTATTGGATGGCATCAGAGGTGACATAGGAAATGTTGATCTGAATTAGATTTTGAAGGATGAGTAGAATAGTCTAGGCCAGTGATTCTCAACCTGTGGGTCATGACCCCAGGACCAAATGACCCCCTCACAGGGGTCACATATCAGATATCCTACATATCAAATACTCACTTTACGACTCATAACAGTTGCAAAATTACAGTTATGGAGTAGCAACGAGATAATTTTATGGTTGGGGGTCACCACAACATGAGGAACTGTATTAAAGGGTCGAAGCATTAGGAAAGTTGAGATCCACTCTTCTAGGTAGAGAAGTCAGCCTTTAACACAGTAGCAGGAACCTGCAGACTGTATGTTTAAGGAATGTGGGAAGTCTGGTTTGTCTAGAATTACTGGAGTTAGATTGTAAGGATTGGTTTTTGACTCTAGACTGTCTCTTACAGATAATCAGTTGTCTAGAACAATTTCTTTTTTAAAAGAGCATTAATATATATAATATTTTATATATTTGGGGCTTGGTATTATCACTGAGGTGGGCTGTTGCTATATTGTTCAGGCTGCTCCAAACTCTGGGGCTCAAGTGGTCCTTCTGTTTCCCCTCCCTGAGAAACTGAAAATAGAAGCATGCCACCGTACTCGCTTAGAAATCTTAAAAATTTATTTTTATCTGTGTGTGCAGGTGCACATGCAAGCACATCTGGTGGGGAGAGAGAGAAAGGGAGAGAGAGAGAGAGAGAGGGAGGAGTAAATTGGAGAGCATTTTGCCAGAGTTGGCTCTCTCCTTCCACCATGTGGGTTCCAGGGATCGAACTCAGGTCATCAGGCTAGGCAGCAAGCCATGAAGTTCCCTCTGGCAAGTGTCTTTACCCACTGAGTGCTCTTGTCAGCTCTAAAAACATTTTTGCCAGGCGGTGGTGGCGCACGCCTTTAATCCCATCACTTGGGAGGCAGAGCCAGGCGGATCTTTGTGAGTTCGAGGCCAGCCTGGTCTACAGAGCGAGTTCCAGGAAAGGCACAAAGCTACACAGAGGAAACCCTGTCTCGAAAAAGCATAAAAAAAAAAAAGTAAAAATAAAAACATTTTTCTAGTGAAATGGAAACTATTCTCCTGTCTTCTTAGAGCACACTGAACAGGGTTTGGTGTGCTTCTTTTAATGACTGAAGGTTCATCACTGAGAACCATTTCAGTACACTGGCTAAGTAGACAAACTTTGAAGCCAACTGCAGGTTTTCATCTTTTCTTAGCCATTTTTTTAGCTATGTGATATCTCTTTCCTCATCCAGAAAAATGAAATAATAATGCTTTCATTGTGAGTTGTGGGGAGTTCTGTTCTTTTACATTTTGGAAAAGGGTCTCATATATCCCAGGCAGGCCTTAAACTGACTACATATTGGAGAGTGATCTTGAAATTCTCTGATCCTTTTGTCTCTACCTCCTGAGTTCTGAGATCACAGGCATGCACCACCATGCAAGTTTATATGGTGCTGGGGTTCTAGCCAAGGGCTATTTGCATGCTGGGCAAGTACTCTACCAAGGAGCTACATCCTCAGCCCTGGCTTTTATTGTCATAATCAGGGTTTTTATTATGTAGTAAACATAGATTATTATAGCAGGTTGTGTATCACTAATACACAGCACCACATGAAGCATGTAATTTGACCTGGCTAAAATAAGTACTTATGCATTTGCAATGACTAAATATAAATATATACTGTATAACGAAGTATATAATTTGTTATTACCAAAATTAGACTTTTTGTTTGTTTGTTTGTTGTTCTGTTTTGTTTTTCAAGACAGAGTTTCTCTGTGTAGCTTTGGAGCCTGTCCTGGAACTTGCTTTGTAGACCAGGCTGCCCTCAAACTCACAGAGATCTGCCTGGCTCTGCCTCCCAAGTGCTGGATTAAAGGCGAGTGTCACCACTTCCGGCTAGACTATTTTTATAAGTAAATACCTTTGCCTCGCTTGGAGGTGGTAGCGCACGCCTTTAATCCCAGCACTTGGTAGGCAGAGGCAGGTGGGTGGATCTTTGTGAGTTTGAGGCCAGCCTGGTCCACAAAGGACAGCCAGGACTGTTAACACAGAGAAACTCTTGTCTTGAACCCCCCCCCCCAAACAAAACAAAACAAAACAAAAAAAAAACCCACCTTTGCCCCTATTTTAAACTTTACTGTTTCTATCAGTGCCTATCTCTCTCAATTTTACTTCCCAAATATGAGGAATGGGTTTCTGACTTATTTTTTGGTTGCTTACAGGCTTTTTTTGGTTTTGTTTTTATTTTTTATTTTATGTGTATGAGTGTTTTGCCTGCATGTATGTCTATGCACCATAGGCATACAGTGCCCATAGAGATCAGAAGAGGATGTTGGATCCCCCTTGGGAACTAGAGTTATAGTTGATAGCCACCATGTGGGTGCTGGGAGTTGGACCCATGTCCTCTGGAAAAGCAGCCAGTGCTCTTAACTTACCGAGCCATCTTTCCAGCACCAGACATTTAAAAATAATTTTTAATACACATTTGATTCATATACTACAAAGCTCTGTAGTTAATTTTTTAATCAACCTAACACAAGTTAAAGTCATCTGTCTGAGACAAGGAAACCTCAGTTGAGAAATGTCTCTATCAGATTGGCTGGCTATAGGCAAGTCTCTGGGGAATTTTCTTGGTTAATGGTTGATGTGGGAAGGCCCAGCCTACTATGGTCAGTCCCACCTTTTGGTAGATGGTCCAGAATTGTGTTTAAAAAAAACAAGCTGAAGCTGGTTAGTGGTGGTACGTACCTTTAACTTTAGCACTCAGGAGGCAGAGGCAGGTGACTCTATGTGAGTTCCAGGCCAGCCTGGTCTACATAGTGAGTTCCAGGACAGTCAGGGCTACACAGAAAAACCCTGTCTGGGGGTGGGGGGGTGGCAAGGGAGAAAGAAAGAAAGAAAGCTGAGCAAGCCAGGGGGAGCAAGCCATTAACCTTCACTCCTTCATGGCCTCCTCTTCAGTTACTGCCTTGAGTTCCTTTGGTTCTCAATCTTCCTAATGCAGCGACCCTTATAGTTCTTCATGTTTTGGTGACCCCCAGCCATAAAATTATTTCATTATTTATTCGTAACTGTAGTTTTGCTACTGTTATGAATCAGAATGTAAATATTTGTACATAGAGGTTTGCCAGAGGGATTGAGACCCACAGGTTGACTATAAGCTGGAAGGTGAAATAAACACTTTACTCCTCATTCTGCTTGTGTCTGCCTCTTGAGTGCTGGGATCAAAGATGTTTGCCATCACACCTGGCTTTTTTTTTTTTTTTTTTTTCCATTTTCTTGTTTATCTTCACAGCAGTAGAAAGCAAACCAGGACAGACTCTTTTTTAAAGTATACATTTCCTTTTTTTGTGTATGTTTCCGAAGTCATACAACTGTCACCACAACTTAATTTTGGAACATTTTCATTGCTCCAAAAGGAAATCCTACAGCCATTAGCAATTACTTTATCAAGCTTTCTTCTAGCCTAGTCACCAGTATTTACTTTTTATATCTGTAGATTTGCTTCATGTGGACATTATATAAAATGTATTTCATATAAGTGGAGCCGTATAATGTGTATGACCTTTACTTAGTGTCTGTTTTCTTTAATTTAGCATGATTTTACAATTTGTCCATATTTATAGATTGTATTCATACATTCCTTCTTAGGTGAGGAGGGAAGCTAACTGAGACAGGTACACACTGTACCCTAGGCTATCCCAGATCTCAACAGATAGCCCAGGCTGGCCTTGAATGTTCAAGTCCTCCACATTCTTTTGAGTGCTGGGACTACAGGTATGAACTACTATATCCACTACTTCATTCATTCTTTTTTTTCCCCCTGTGTAACAGCCCTGACTGTCCTGGAACTTGCTCTGTAGAACAGGCTGGCCTCTGCTTCCTGTGTGCTGGGATTACAAGCATGCACCACCACTGCCTAGCTACTTCATTCTTTTTGATAGTTCATTTCTCCATGTTTGAAACATTTTGTTTTAGATACTTTTAGTATTATAGTTTACACTTTTTAGTTACTGTAAGTAATATTGCTGTGACCATTTGTGTATAGATTTTTGCAGAGCTGTTTTTTCTTCTCTTTATTACATCCTAGGAGGGGAATTGCTGAGTTGTAGAGCAATGACTTTTCACTTTGTGAGATTGTTTAGGAAGTGGCCTCTGTTTTACCCTCTCTAGCATGGAATAAGGTTCTAACTTCTCACCAGCACTTGTTACTTGTAGCCATCTGCAGAATGTGAAGCAGTAACTAGAGGTTTTCAAATACATTTCCCTGGTGAATAATCTTCATATACCTGTATATCTTCTTTGAAGAAATAGCTATTCAAATCCTTAGCTCTTTTTTAAATTTAATTTTGTTTTTATTTATCCCCTAGAGCTGGAGTTACAGGCAGTTGTGAGCCACCTTGATATGGCTGAAACTCAGGTCCTTCACAGGAACAGGAAGTGCCCTTAACCAAGGAGCTGTCTCTTCAACTCCCTTTCCTTTTGTTGTTGGTTTTCAGAGTCATCCCTAGAACTCAGTATGTAGCTGAAGATGACCTTTAACTCCTAATCTTCCTGCCTCCACCACCCAAGTTCTACAGTCAGAGGCTTAAACCATTTTTGCCTACCAAAAAAAGTTACTGCCTTTTTGTTGTTTGTTAGCTTTTGTTTTGAGATGGGGTCTCCTATGTAGACCAGGATGGTCTGAGTACTGTGATTAAAGGCGTGAGTTACCACATTCCTGACCTTACCTTTTTGTTTTTACCTTTTGCAGTACTAGAGACTCCCATGGTTCTTACTCCTTTTGTTCGTTTTAAAATTGTGTTCTCCTTTTACTATTGAATTATAAAAATTCTTTACATAGAGTCTGGCTACTAAACTAGTGTCATATCACATATGCTGGAAAAATGACTTACACATTTTACTCCCATTCTGTGTGTCTTTCACTTTAATAGTATTTTTTGAAACAAAAGATTTAAACTTTGATGAAGTCTAATAGTACTTTGTACTTTTAAGAAACCATGGTTTAAGCCAAACAAGTGTGGTGATGCATGCCTGTTAACCTCAGCATTCTGGAAGCCATATAACAGAGGGATTACTGTGAATTCAAGGTCAAGGCCAAACTGGACTGCATGGTGAATTCTAGGACAGCCTGGACTACAGATTGAGACCCTGTCTCCGAACTCCCCTTTCCTCCATATACTGCTTAATTCAAGGCCATAAGGATAACAGCTATGGAAAAAAAGATAATGGCTGTTTTTGTTTGGTTGGTTTGTTTTGGTTTTTTTTTCCTTATATTTTAGTTTTTGTGTTTAGTTCTTTGTTTGATTATGAGTTCATTTATTTATTGTAGGTTTTCCTCTATGAAGTAAAGGTTCAGATTCATTCCTTGGCATATACATATCCCTCTGTCAAAATATCATTTGTTAAAAAGACTGTACTTTATTTGCTCTCAAAAGAAAATTGACCATAATGTAAGGGTTTATGTCTAGACTTTGAATTCTGTCATTAACCCACATTACCTGTCCTGATGCTGGTGCCACAGTAGCTTATATTATTGTGCCTTTGTAGAAGTTTGTAGTCATCAAATGTGAGTTGTGGCTGGAAAGATGACTCAGCAGTTAGAGCCCATATTGCTCTTCTAGAGGACCAGAGTTAGGTTTTAACTCCAGATCCAGGGTACCTGACACCCTTTCTAGACTCTGTGGACACAGCACTCACATGTGAAAACCCATGCGTATATACATAGTTAAAATTTCTGAAACCAATAATTTGAAATGTAAATACCCATTAACAAAATAGATAGAGAAAAGTAAGAATATTCAATCAAAGAACATGGACTTCATATAATCTAGGATCAGGCTGTCAGTTTCTTAATGAAAAGAATATGTAGACATCTGATAGGTGTGTTTAATGTGTAGCTCAGTTTGTGTATATGGTACCTTTTTAAGTTCTTAGAATTCACCAGCATGGGCCTTCTTTCCTTTGCTTACGTCTCTTTCTTTTCTCTAGTGATGCTTTATAGTTTTCATTGTTCACATCATATATACTTTAATCCTACAGCACTCGATATTATTACCAGGCAGTCTCCCATCCAAGTACTAACAGTTGTGCACATTTTTTTAATGGGCATTTCCTGTCTCTACTGCCGGGGCCCAAATAAGCGACTCAGAGGCTGAATATTAACTATAAATGCTCAGCCAATAGTTCAGGTTTGTTACTAGCTAACTCTTACATTTAAATTAACCCATTTCTATCGGTCTGTGTATTGCCGCGTGGCTCGTGGCTTTACCTGTCCTCTAGCATGTCTTGCTTCCTGGGTGACTGTCTGGTTGGCTGGCTTCTCTCCTGACTCTGCCCCCCTTCTTCCCATCATTCTCAGTTGGGCTTTCCTGCCTAACTTCCTGCCCAGCTACCAGCCTGTCAGCTTTTTATTGACCAATGAGAGTAATACATATTCATAGTGTAGAAAAGATCGTTCCACAGCACTTTGGTTCAATTCATTGAATGACTCCAGTTTTAGACTGTTTATTGCTCATACATAGAAGTGAAATTGATGTTTGTACATGGTTCTTGTGCTCTGCAACTTTGCAGATCTAGCAGTTGTTCAATTTTTTCTTAGAAAAAGAGATCATGCTATGTGCAAACACATAATTTTACTTCTTTTTCTTACCTAATTATGCTGGCAGGATTTATGTCAGCCAGAACCTGTGTTGAGTAGAAGTGGCAAGAGTAGACGTCCTTCCTGATGTTCGGAGGCAACTTTGTAATTTTTTACTGCTTAAATAGAATTCTCGGAGAGACTCTTTATGGGGTTGGGGAAGATTTCCTCTGCTTCTGGTTTGTTGAGTTTTGTTGTTGTTGTTTTTACTCATAAGGATTTTACAGACTTGTATTCTATCCTTCCTTGATTTTCTTTGAGGGATAGGAGAATTCTAGTTAAGTGAAATGCTGTAAAAGAATTTTCATCAAAAACTAGTTTGAATAGCTTACACAAAGGTAGAAATTTGTCTCCTTGTAGAACTTTGGAAAGGTGTAACCTTGGTGACAGCTAACTGCCAGGTTGGAGTGTTGCCCTCAACTCTTCTTGTGTGACTTCCACATTGCAGGAAACCTGGGTTCTCTTTCTTAGGAGCTGCTGCTAGAGCAAGAGACCTGACTCTCAGTTGTGTGGTTTGCTTTTCCAGTGCTGAGTTCTTAGCAGAGAAGTGCTTTCTCACTGTGCTGTGTCAGCAGCACCCTTACGGTTTTGACTTTGGTATAAAATAATTGATTATGCCTGAATAAAAATTGAAAGGGGCTGGTTATAGAGTGTAACTGAATTTTTAAAACATATTCATTGTAGATTATACTTGTAAATTATCCTACCTTTTTAGTTACACTTAAGTTATCAAAATTTTGCTTATCCTGTATGATGTGGGAAAATTCAGACCTAACTGAACACTCATCTGCTCTGTACTCGGTAGTATTGAGTGCTTTGTAGTAGCACTGCTCCAGGAACAAGGTGGAGCAGGGAGCAACATAGAGACCCTTCCCTTAAGAAGCTTGTTGACCTTAAGCACGTGCGTGTGCACGCCCTCTCTCTCTCCCTCCTGCCTCCTGAGTATTGGAATTAAAGGAGTGTGCCACCACACCTGGTTTAAAGAATATTTCTTATCCTCCGGGGGTGTTGTGGCATTTCACAAACTGGACAGTGTTTGTACACCTATAATCCTTTCCTAGCACCCTTTAGAACACGTGCTGTTGATAGATAATGAACTACAACTATCTATCTCTGTGTTTAAGAGTTTTTAGCCTTGGTGGGAAACGATATCTAGTTAGATTGGGAATGTTTTTCTTGCATTTTGGAAAGGGGGTGGGAACATGTGCCTATGTCTTTTCAACCTCACAGAGAGATGATCATGACCAACTTTTAGTGGAAGAGAGATAGATACAAAAAAGTGGGCAAAATCTGTTATTTTTTAAAGTAGCATCCTAGGACTCGTGGATTGGATAGATTTCTAAGTTAGAGCAAGTTAATCGCACAGTAGGAGGCCATTGAGAAAGATTTTAAACAGGGGCAAGACATGTGACCTGGTTGGTATTTTACAATGATGGTATCAGTTGCTGTCTGTAAAAGAGATAAAAGTTTGTGGCAGTAAGAAGTGGATTAGAGCTAGAATTAGTAAAACTTGTTGACAGATTGGACAAGTGGAGTGTAGAAAAAGGTGACAGAAAATTGAGAAGGGTTTCTAGTTTCATTAACTTCGATGGTGGTGTGACATTTAGTATAGCAGAGAATTTAGGATATACATATGGGAAGAAGCAAGAGTTTTATTTGGGATGTATAAGTTTGAGGTTTTTTTGTTTGTTTTTGAGACAGGGTCTCACTATGTAACACTGGCTGGCCTGTAATTCACACAGATCCACTTGCCTTTGCCTCCCAAGAGCTGGGATTAAAGACATGCACTATCATACCTGATTAAATTTGAAATTTTATGAACCATTTAAATAGAGGTTAAATAAACAATTGCAGTCTGATTAGGATATGGAACTTGGAGGGGGAGAATAGAATAGAGAAAAAAAATTGGGGTCAGAAGGGTCTTTAAAGCCCTGGGAGTAAGGGACTGGAGAGATGGCTCAGTGATTAAGAGCACTAGCTGCCCTCCAGCAATCCTGAGTTCAATTCCCAGCAGCCACCCAGTCGCTCACAACTATCTATAGTGGGATCTGATGCCCTCTTCTGGCATAGAGTTGTACATGCAGATAGAGCACTCATACATAAAATCTTAAAAAAAAAACAAACAAACAACCCCCCCCCCAAAAAAAAAAACAAAGCCTTGAGAGTAGACAGTATTTTCTGAGCGAAGGGGAGTGGAGAGATGACTCAGTTGGTCAACTTCAATTCCCAATATCTGTGGAAAAGACCATGGGAAAAATTCTAGGGCTGGCAGAGTAGAGACATCCAGGTCCTAGTAAGCTGGGTGTGGTGTTGAGTATCTTTAATCACAGTATTCAGGAGGCAGAGAATCTCTCTGAGTTGGAGGCCAGCCTGGGTTACATAGTGAGACCTTGTCGCCAAGAAAAGAAGGAAGGAAGATGGATGGATCACAAGGAACAATATTTGAGGTTGATTTTACACACACACACACACACACACACACACACACACACACACACAATATTAAAGTATTTATGTGGACCTATATTCAAAGATAATATACACTTGGCCAGTAAGTGCGTGAAAAGATAGATGTCTGTTATAATCAGCCATTAGGGAAATGTAAATCAAAATCACAATGAAGTAACACTTCACACCCATTAGGATATGTATTATCAGAAAAGGAAAGTAATAAATATTGGTGAGGATGTAGAGAATGGAATCATGCTTCACTAATGGGTATAAAAAACTGAGTGACCATATAGAAAAGTTTGACATTTTTTCAAAAAGTTGAGACATATGCTTCTAAGAACTAAAAGCAGGAACTTGGTCAGGTATTTGTACATCTGTGTTCATTGTATCAGTGTTCATGACAAGCAAAGGTGGGACACAGTCCAACAGTTATCCCCAGATCAATGGATAAATGAAATGTTGGTGTACAAGGTACACTGTTCCTGGGTGTTTACCCAAAGGCTTCTGAGGTGGGCATATCACAGAGATTCTTGAACATAGTGTTCTCAGCAGCACTATCACAAGAGCTGAGTTATGGAGTCAGCCTAGATGTACAGCAACAGGAAATAACGCAAATGTGCCATTTGCACAGTGAAACTTTTTCAGCTATAAAGAATGAAGTTATGTCGTTTCAAGAAAGATGAATGCAACTAGAGACAATATTAGTGAGTTAAGCCAGTCTTAGAAAGCCAAATATTGTTTGCTCTCATTTGTAGTTCTAGATTTTCTATAGTCACATAAAGTCATGTAGTAGATATTAAATGAAAAAGTGAGATTCTCTAGGGGAATGGTGGGAACTGAAAAATGGGAGGGCTGAAAAAAAGGAGGGGAGTGAGGAATGGCGAGAGGGATATGCTTAACATTGAGTAGAACTGTAAGAAAATTTAAATTTGTATTACTCTATATGTATGCGTATACACACACACACAACTCAGCAGTTGGTTCTTTCCTGTCACCTTGTGGAATCCAGAGATCTGAGATCAAACTCAGGTCTTGTGCACAGGCACCTCTGTCCAAGCCATCTCATTGGCTCAAAAAGTTTAAATACTCACCCATAGAAAGGGGTGGAATTCATATACAAGCTACAACACAGGTTAACCATGAAGACATTTTGGTAACTGAAATAAGCCAAATACAAAAGGATATTTTATGATTTTACTTATGAGATATTTCGAATGCAAATTTATAAAGACAGGGATAATAGAGTTACTGGGAACGAAAGGAGGGAAAATAGGTGGTTACTGCTCAATGGTTATAGAGCCAGGATAGATGAAAAGTTCTAGAAATGGGGGCATGGAGGCACACTCCTGAAATTCTAGCACTTGATGTACTGAAGCAGGAATATTATTGCAAGTTTAAAGCTCATGTGTAACACAAGGCTAGGGCCTGTCTTAACAAACAAAAAAATTTTTTTTTCCGAGACAGGGTTTCTCTGTGTAGTTTTGGTGTCTGTTCTGGATCTCACTCTGTAGACCAGGCTGGCCTCGAACTCACAGAGATCTGCCCGCCTCTGTCCTCCGAGTGCTGGGATTAAAGGTGTGCACCACCACTGCCCGGCACAAACAGATTTTTACTAGCATGGTAGCACCTACCTGTAGAACAACACTCAGGAGGTAGAGGCAGGAGGACCAAGGAAATTGAATGTTATACTCTGCTAGATAACAAGTTTAGACCAGCCTGGGATACATAATTACATAATGTTCTGTCTCAAAAAATAAATAAAAAAGATAAGAAAAGTCAAATACATATATACATGGATAAAATTATCAAGAAATAAGCAGGGGTTGGGGATTTAGCTCAGTGGTAGGCCCTGGGTTCGGTCCTCAGCTCTGAAAAATTAAAAAAAAAAAAAAAAAAAAAAGCACTATTAAAAAAAAGGGAGGAAGGGAAACAAATAAATAAATCTGGAAATGAATAGTGGTGGTGGTTATATGAGATTGCTGATGTACTATGCTTCTGAATTGTACACTGGAAATGACTTAAATGGTTTTAAGGAAAGAGTGGCTTATGAAAAAAGCTTGCATTAATGCTGCCATTGCGTAAGTGCTTTTCCTAAGGTCAACCATGTTGCGACAGAAATACTTTCTGTTCTTCTTAATCTGTCACATAGAATTTTTTTTTTTAAAGCTCTTCATTGTAGATTTAATAGGAGTAATTATTAAGGACTTCTACTTCACTAAGGAAATTAAAAAAAATTTTAGTGTGTATATTGTGTGTTTATAATGTGTACATGTGGGTACTTGTGTTATGGCTCGTGTACCTTTACGTGAACTCTAGGGATTGAACTCAGGTTGTCAAGGTTTGAGACAAGTGCTTTTAACCACTGAGCCATTTTGCTATTATCTTTCCTATTAAGGAAAGTCTTAGTGCAAGCAAGCAATATTTGGGTTAATTGTAAGTCATGATAAAGAACACAGCTGCTGACTGCATGTATAGTTTGGTGCTTTTGTCTCGATTCAATCTCTGGAACTGGCAGTCTTATCCACTGTTTTCTGGGTGCCATGAATGCAGATGTCACTACAATAGAAAAGGTGGGTTATGTGATGTGTAACATTATTATGAAGGTAATTTTAATATTTCAGACTGTCTGAAAGGGTCTTGAGCTGTTATATTCATACACTTCTAAAAATTAAATTTATTTCAACTGTTGAAGTTGAATTTAGATTTTTTAATTTGTATTTACTATTATTACTGCATGTGCACGATATGAAGAGCTTGCTTCAACACTTGTGAGATGTTAAAGAACAACTTTGTAGAATCATTTTTTTTCCTTCCATCTTTACATGACATTGAATTCAGGTTGCAGGCTTGTAGAGCAAGTGTCTTTATCTGCTGAGCTATCTCTCCAGGCCCAGGATTTGAATCTTTATTTTATGTGCATTGGTGTTTTGCCTGCATGCATGTCTGTGTGAAGGTGTTAGATCCCTTGGAACTGGAGATAGAGGCAGTTATGAACTGCCACATGGATGCTGGGAATTGAACCTGGGTCTTTTGGAAGAGCACATGGTGCTTTTAAGCACTGAGCCATCTCTCCAGCTCCATTTTGTTTGTTTTTTGAGACAAGGTTTCTATGTCTAGCCCTGGCTGTCCTGAAACTCTTTAGACCAGGCTGGCCAAGTCAAAGATCCACCTCCTGAAGTGCTGGGACTAAAGGTGTACACCACCACTGCCCACCTTTTTTTTTTTTTTTTCTTTTGAGACATAGCCTTGGCTGGCCTGGAACTTACTATGTAAACCAGGCTGGCCTGGAACTCACCAGGATCCACTTGGCTCTGCCTCCTGAGCACTGGGATTAGAGGCATGTGCCACCACACTGGGCCTTGCCCTAACTTTTTATACAAGGAATATAGTTAGAATAAATATTTTGATATCTTTATCTGTTAATTTTGTCTTCTCTGTCACTCGTGGAATTAAATCTATCCATTTATTTTTATCCTGGGTAAGAGTCATGTTTTCCTGCTTCATTGTATGCTTGGTAATTTTTTTTTTTGTGGGGGGGGGGAGGGGTGGCTTTCAAGACATGATTTCTCTGTGTAACATCCTTGGCTGTCCTGGAACTCCCTTTGTAGACCAGGCTGGCCTCAAACTCACAGAGATACTTCTGCTTCTGCCTTCCTGAGTGCTGGGATTAAAGGTGTGTGCCATCTCGTCCCACTTTGCTTGGTAACTTTTGATTGGATGCCAGGTTGTTAATTTTGCCTTGTAGGAGAATAGATGCTTTTGTATTTTTTTTTAAGATTTATTTATTTATTTATTATGCATACAGTGTTCTGCTGGCATGTATGCCTGCAGGCCAGAAGAGGGTACCAGATGTCATTACAGATGGTTGTGAGCCAGCCACCATGTGGTTGCTGGGAATTGAACTCAGGACCTCTGGAAGAGCAGCCAGTACTCTAACCTCTGAGCCATCTCTCCAGCCCACTTTAGTATTCTTATAAACATTCTTCAACTTTGTTCTAGAATAGTGCTGTTACTTGAGTACTTTGATTCATTTAACCCTTTTTAGACAGGACCAAAACAGCCCTTTAATTTAGGATAGTTCCTCCATGCCTACTGAATTAAGATTTTTCATGAGAGCTGGGGACTGGTATATTCTTTCCATGTGTGATCCATCTTGAGCCTCTAGTACTTCCCTGTGCCTGTCAGTGTGTAATGCATTTGACTTGTATAGAGCTCTGGCCTCTCTGATAGTCTGCCTTGTGAATATCTTTCATTTCCTTTGCTCCCTTAGACTCTCAAGTCTTTTCTTCTGTCTCTACAGAGAGTCTGAGGTTGCCTGGGCTCACCTCCCAGTGCTCAGATCTGGAGCTCTCTGGGCTGTTAGAGCACTCATAAGACTTCCTTCTCTTGTTCCTCTTCAGCAGTCTCTTCCTCTGCTGTCCCATGTCTAAAAGTTATTGTTCCATATATTTTGTTCAGTTTTTAAGTTCTTTCCTGGGTGGAGGGTAATTCAAGTTCCTACAGTTACTATGAAAGCAGAAGTCAACATAAAACTTAATTTGGGACTTTTCCAAGTTCAGATGCAATGAATGTTTAGCTTGTGCTTGCTTAATGCATATATTAAAACTCACTGTGGTCTCCAGTCTTCATGTAGCAGTGAAGCACTTTGTCTGTAGTTAGCATATTATGTTTGTTTTGCCTTTATGTAAAGACAGTACTTTTCAGATGTAGAAGCTGAACCGGTTACCTGAGTCTGTGTAGCCAGTTAATGCCAGAACCGCTATGTTTGTTTGGATATCAGGTAACGGGTACTTTATTTAATTCACCTTTCCTTTCCTTTTTTCCTCTCATGTTTTTGAAGACAGGGTTTCTCTATGTAGCCTGGAACTTGCTATATAGACCAGACTAGACTGCTTTCGAACTCAGAGAGATCTGCGTGCCTCTGTCTCCTGAGTGCTGAGATGAAAGGTGCCTGCCACCTTCAGCAAGGTCACACCTTTGAAGCATCTGATTAAATACTAAACTACACAAACAGAGAGTAGTTAAAACATGCTTTAATGGACTGTTTTTAGGACTGTCTGTTGAGCACAAGCATATTCAACAGAGTGATTTACCACAGCAATGTTCAGTCACTAACAGTTCCAGTTAAGGTATTTCTGGTTAGAATATAGGCTTGATTATTCAGGTAGAAAGACAGACTGTGAAGACACTATGTTCTGCTCCCCCAAGTACCCGTGATACTTTAGAAAACCAGAGTGTTATAGAGAAGCGAGTGGTGAATGTCAAGTCGAATGTGCAAAGGCTTCTCTAATCACTCTGCTCTAATAGTGCCAGCTAACAGTTACTCCAAAACCATAATGCCTGTGAGGTCTACAGCTGCATTTAAATGAGACGGTCTTAAAGCACCAGCTCAGAAGTTGGCCACAGAATGCCCTGGCCAGCCAGGAGGTATACATAGCCAGGGAGGCTGCCAGGGTGCCTATTAATAGTAGAGAAGTTAGCCTCTTACCTTTTCCCTTCCGTATGCTGTGCACAGAATTTGAAATTTCAGAAAGCTTAGGTCCAGTGTATTAAATTGTTAAAGAAATTGAATGAAAAGCTTTCACTGGTGTTTTTCTTTCCTCTTTCGGTAAACTTTGCTCCATTCCTTTTACATGCAAAACAGTCATCCAGCCTGACAAAATGTATCTGGGTGGATGGAGTTTAAGTATTTAGATTTTATGTTCCTTAACTTGTATCATTGTTATTTTTAATGATATTTTCTCTGATTATTTACATAGAAAATAATGAAGTCTTCTATTTTCTCTGTAAGTTGGATCAGATAATAATGGTATTCTTCTTCCCCTCTTAACTTCAGTGAGCGTGATTGAATAGCCCCTTAAGAAAGACAGCCTTCCATTGTTGTTTCTGTTAACAGTAGCCTTAGTTTTCTTGTCATTAACCAAGTAATAACTATCTAATTTGAAGTCATTGCATCAAGAGTTTGTAGATTTTTCTTCCTGGCAGGCCCTGTTTCCTACATAGTTCCAGTACTTTTTCCTCAGTGACACAGTGACAGGTTAGACAGAGGTGAAGACAGAGAAGCTGGATTCCCAGATTAGATCCCTCTGCTGTGTGCCTAGAGTCTATGGGAATTCTTCCTTCTGGTGTGTGTGGTGTGGACGGGGCATGGGGACATCCTGGGTCCTAGTTAACTCATTGCCAAACAACATAGAAGAAAGCACGAGACCATTTAGTCAGATTGAGGACTCAAGATGAGATAGATGGTGATGGGCTATACCAGGTTAATAATGGACTAAGATGAAGACATGGCCCCAAAGATGATCATGGTGTTTCTGCTGTAGTCTGTTATTGTGGCAAATTACCTGAGAAGGTTTGTAAAGCTACAATGTCCGGGGGGCTGGGGTATAGCTTAGTGGTGGAGTGCTTGTGTAGCGTACATAAAGCCCTAGGTATGATCTGTTGGATGAGAACAAAACCAAACAAGTACAGAAAGGTCCGTATCTGATCAGAAGTTCAAGATCATCTTTGGCTACATAGGGAGTTCCAGGCCATCTTGATAATTAAATTTAAAAACAAACAAAACACATAAACCTGAAAAAAAAAACTTCTTGCATAAGTCCTAGTTTATAATTATATATTTTGTGATACTGATATGTGTGTATGTGAATGTGTGACATATGTGTGCATACATGCATACTAGAGAGATAGTCAGTAGAATGCTTGCCACATAAGCAGCGAAGATCAGAGTTTGTTCTAGTACTCACATAAAAAGCCAGGTGTAGTGGCTCATGTTTGTATCACAGTACTGAGGATACCAGCCTAGTCAAAACTGACAAGCATACAGTTCCAATGAAAGACCCTGTTTCAAACACAAGGTGAACAGCTCCTGAGGAACAGCACCTGTGGTTGACCTCTGACCTCCGTACAAGACATTCATACATAAAAATATGTGTATCTGGGTTGGGGATTTAGCTCAGTGGTAGAGCACTTGCCTAGCAAGCATAAGGCCCTGGGTTATAAAGCATAAGGTCCTCAGCTCTGAAAAAAAAAATGTGTATTTTACTACTTAACTAGATTAGTGATTAATAGTCATTTAGATTTGCTAGGGTTTTAGGCAGTGCTAGGGGTCTAACCTAAGGCCTCATACATGCTGGACAACTGCTCTACTTCCAAGCTACCTCCACAGTGCCTGTAATCATTTAGAATTTTTTTAAAAGTTGTATTTATAGATGAAAATAACATTTTAAAAATGTGTTTTATTGCCTTTCAAAGAATTAGTTTTCCTATGGCATTTAAATCTTTTTATGTATATTAGTATCTTTCCTGCATGTATGTAAGTGTGCATATATGTGCATATAGTGCCCACAGAGGCCAGAAGGAGGATTTGGATCCCCTGGAACTGGAATTACAGACAGTTATGACCTAGCCCCTGAAAATAATGTTTTTATTTCATGTACTTTGATTATGCAAGTAATAAAAGGAATTATTTTTGTATTTGTGAATAAACTTTATGCAAGATAAAAATAAGCTTGTAGGGGCTGGAGAGATGGCTCAGCAGTTAAAAACACTGGCTGCTCTTCTGGAGGACCTGGGTTCAATTCCCAGCACCCATATTGTGGCTCACAACCATTTGTAACTCTAGTTTCAGAAGATCTGGCACCCTTTTCTGGCCTCTTCAGGCACCATGCATGTACATGGTACAGAGATATATATGCATACAAACCACTCATGCATATAAAATAAAAATTAAAATAAGCTTTTGCAAGGAATATTCAGTAAAAGTTCCTTTGTAAACTATCACTAGTTGGCCAGTGGTGGTGAGTGCCTTTAATCCTAACACTCAAGAGACAAGGAGATATCTGAGTTTGAGGCCAGCCTGGTCTACAGATTTCCAGGATAGCCAGGGCTATACAGAGAAACCCTGTCTCAAAACAAACAAACAAAAACCAGAAACAAAACAAACGAAACCTGTCAATAGTGATGTTTGTGTTTACACACACACACACACACACACACACACACACACACACACACATACACACACACACATACATTTATAGCTGTGTACGGTAAATGGGTTTTAGTAACTATATTTAATGGTCATTGATTTATTCAGGGATTTAAAGGCTTTTTACAAGGATGCTAGGCTCCCAAACTCGTCTTTATGCTTACATGTCAATTACTTTCCCAACTGAGCCATCTTCCCCAGCCCCATACTATTCTTTCTATATATTTTTTAAAAGAGTTATTTATTTATTATGTATACAGAAGAGGGCACCAGATCTCATTACAGATGGTTGTGAGCCACCATGTGGGTGCTGGGAATTGAACTCAGGACCTCTGGTGCTCTTAACCTCTGAGCTATCCCTCCAGCCCTTTCTATATTTCTTATCCCATCCCACCTACACTGGCATTTCTCCCAGAGGGAGAAACTCCATTTCAGTTTGTCTTGTGCAAGAGAATTAGCAGATGGACTGACTGGACTATTCCTAGAAGTATCAACAATCTTGTACACATTATATTCACAAATTTGTTTCTTTCCCTGTTACCTCATTCCAAGTATGCATGTGGGTTATGTTAACATCTTTGAGGTCTTTCATGGTCAGCACCTTTGGATATAGGGTCTCCTCTGTGTGCACACTTAATTCCTCTGGACATACAATTCCTTCCTTAACTGTGTTAGTATAATGTAGTGGTAATGATCATAAGCTGTTGAAATTGACTCTTGCCTTGAACTTCTTTTTGCCTGTTTTTTAAATCTATGATATGGCAATAAAAATCTGGTATAGGGCTGGAGAGTTGGCTCAGAGGTTAAGAGCCCTGGCTGCTCTTCCAGAGGTCCTGAGTTCAATTCCCAGCAACCATCTATAATGAGATCTGGTGCTCTCTTCTGGCCAAAAGAACACTGTATACATAATAAATAAATTAAAGGCGGTGGCGCACGCCTTTAATCCCAGCACTGGGGAGGCAGAGCCAGGTGGATCTCTGTAAGTTCAAGGCCAGCCTGGTCTATAGAGCGAGATCCAGGACAGGAATCAAAACTACAGAGAAACCCTGTCTCAAAAAACCAAAATATATATATATATATGAATTTTTGTCTAGGGAGGTAGTTTAGTGGTAGAGTACTTGTCTAGCATGCCAAGAAGCTGTGTGTGGATCCCTGACATGGAGAAAAGATAGAGTCGTTCGAATTGTTCCGTTGTTAGGAATACCCTCTTTTCAGTTGCACAGGCTCACCTTTACGCTCATATCTTGATTTCTGCAGTGTCTTATTTTATAGCTCCCCTTTCTTTTTTTGATTCAGGATGCCATACCTCCATACCTTTCTTTGGCAGTACTCTACCAAGTATCTCTCTGCTTTTGTAATCTTTTTCTTTTGCATATGGCTGTCACTTACAGCCTTGAAGCAGATCTTACTTCCCAGTTCCAAGCCGTTAACGATGCCCTAATGCATTTGTAAAATCCCTTACTCTTTCAGTTTTCAGTTTTATAATGCTGCCATGATTACGTTGCCCGCCCCCACCCCGGTCTGCTGAAATGGAGCATTTTCTTCATTTGAACTCCTTTCCCATATTGTCTGTAGAAATCCTATTCAAATTTCAAGTCTAGAAAACTTTCTAAGTTATGCTAAACTATAAAGTATATATGTATGGTCCATTACTTTAAATTGACAAGATGGCCTTGATGATGAAAATTCTCTGGCCTTGATTCATTCCACCAGATTTAGACTGATCTAAAAAAAAAAAAATTCACTTTGTTTTCCAGTCTTTGAGGACAGCAGAACTTGGTAGTAGTAGTTATGTGTTTGTTCAGGGAAGTCATGTGTTTAGAAATTGATGTTTAATGTGTTATGTACTCAGGAGCTAAATAATTAATAACTAGCTAGACTTTACATATTTGATTGGATTCTATTAGAACTGTCTCCTGTTCGGTGTAATTTGTTTTGTCCGTGTATTTTTCATTTTATTTTATTTTGTTTATTTATTTATTTATTTTTTGTTTTTCGAGACAGGGTTTCTCTGTGTAGCTTTGCCCCTTTCCTGGAACTCACTTGGTAGCCCAGGCTGGCCTTGAACTCACAGGGATTCGCCTGGCTCTGCCTCCCAGTGCTGGGATTAAAGGCGTGTGCCACCACCGCCCAGCTTTTCATTTTATTTTTAAGTGCTTGTCATTAGTAGCCTTAAAAGATGCTTCCTTGTTTGTCCTTTGTTGAAAGAGGTTGTGATCAGTTTTAGAGATTGCTTAACTGTGTTGCTGCTAGTTTATAGAAATAGTCCTCAGAGCTGGTACAGAAAAGTAGTAATTGATATTGTGGGATAATAGGCTCTCAGCTGCAGACAAGTCCTGGACTTTAAGAGATAATCACAGTACACGGGCTAATGCCAATTAGGAGCTGACTCATCATGATTTTTGATCTATTTTGTGTTTTCTAATTACACTGAAAAAAAACAAAAACAAAACCAAACCAAAGGTACTAACCTCCAGAATGATTTTCATGTTCGAGATTAGGGTCTTGCTATACAGCCCAGGCTGCTGGCCTTGAATTCATGATCCTCTGCTCAGCTTCCTGAATATTGGCATTGGAGGTGTGTACTACCACATCTGGCCCCTGCTTTAATTCAAATGTATCATGTTGTTTTAAAGTTTAAGTGAATTTGTCTGTTGTAAAGGAATTAGGGAAAAAAAATACCCATGAAAAGCAAATCTTCATAGTGAAGAAGCATGGTGAACATTACGATAATTAAGTGATCACAGTAATACCAGAGAGATACTGTTAACATGTGATAAAGGACATCTATTACTGCTTTTTTCTTTTCTTTTTTTTTTTTCTTTTTTTGGTTTTTTTGAGACAGGGTTTCTCCATATAGCTTTGCGCCTTTCCTGGATCTCACTCTGTACACCAGGCTGGCCTCGAACTCACAGAGATCTGCCTGGCCCTGCCTCCCGAGTGCTGGGACTAAAGGTGTGCGCCACCACTGCCTGGCTACTGCTTTTTTTCATGAATTCATAATTTCAGTGAAAACATAAACATATAAGTCAGATATGTTGAAGACATTTAAAAAAACAAACAAACAAAAAACCTGACTAGTGCTCTGGAGAACAGTTGTCATGAAAAACAAAGATCAAGAAACTACAATAGCAGATAAAAAGAACAAATAGATTATGGTATCCAGGCTTGGGTGTGGGAAAGTAGAACCTGGAAAAAAAGCTAGGGCTTCATTAAGAATACTGTTCTGAGCCAGATGGTGATAGCACACACCTTTAATCCCAGCACTGGGGAGGCAGAGGCAGGTGGAGTTCAAGGCCAGCCTGGTCTACAGAGGGAGTTCCAGGACAGCTAGGGTTACACGGAGAAACTCTGAATACTGTTCTCATGCTGGTTTCTTGAGTTGATTGGTTTATTGGGGCACTTGTTGGGATAGAAGCAGGTCCTTGCCCATAAGCATGTGCTGTACTGTTTAGTGTCATCTAGCCCAATTTAAGATGGTAGAGTGCTAGAGGAAGCAGAAAGGGGGTGAGAGGTAGGCATATGGAACTTAGCTAACTTCTACCCTCAAGGAATTGTCACCCAAATTGTGGTAGGAAGACAGTTAGTATATAGAACAGGGCATGGCAGAGCCTGTGAAAAGTCTAAACAAGATGTTATAGTTTGTTCAGAAGCTGAGAATAGGCATTAAATATAGATGGGTGACTTTTCTTTTCCCCTACCCAAGGAGGTAGGATTGAGAATGTTGAAGAATGGGTAAGGTTTCCATAACCATAGTCATTGGAAGGGAAAATATGTGTCATAGAGCTCCCCAGCTCTTGAATCACATAGATCAGCTCTTACACTTACTAACAAGCACATACTGTTAATGCTGAGGTGCCACTGACTGGCCCATCGTGGGTACCACGACCGTAGGGGGACCAGAGCTTGGGTAGTCAGGAAGGCAAGGATTCGGCGAATGACTGACAGACAACACACTCAGAAGTGGTTTGAATCTGCTGCAATTTTACTTCTGCAAATCAGTAGTTTATATACAGAAAAGAAAACTATCAAGTCATACAAGGAACAACAAGAGCTTGGCAATAATTCAGTTACATCATCTTTAAAAAACAGCAAGCATACAGTTATTAATCGGCGCTAGACATATCCCTTTACCCACAAGAATTTTATGACCCAAAGAGTACAGTCCCTAGACTTGTGTAGACGTCTTGCGGTTGTAGCTGTGTCCCTTATCTTATCCCAGCAGTTTTTTAGTTTATAATACGTTTTTACTTTTTTGGTTCCCATGGTCCATTTAGCCAATTTGGATGCTGTAGACCCTCTCTAAGTCTTTCTTTAGTTCTTTTACCACATACCTTTTTAAATATAAAACCTTTTTACCTGTTGGAATATGGACTCTTGTACTTTTACGCCTGTAAGGGGAAGGGGTTCTGCTGTAATCCTTAAGTTTCCCATACTGAACTTCCTTAACAGAGGGGCCTACCGTCTGCCTCCTATGAGATAACGTTTTCTACCATAAATCATTTTAGTTGGGATCCCTAAAGGATTCCTAGTGGGTGAGTGTTCATTCCCTAGAAGTGCCTGAACCTTTATACTTTCTTTATCTAGCGGCTTGGGGTCTTTAAGAAATAGCTCATTCTGCTACATCTGATTAAGATCCATGTCCAGCTTCCCCTTTCCTCCATAGTTTACAACCCAAGTATTCATTAATTTTGGCTGTGCTTCATAGATTAATTAGAACATTATCAGAAAAGTAGTTATACAGAACCCATAGCCCAGGGAGCTCATGATCTGTGAAGTACATCTTCTTTGAGAAAGAAGCATAACACGGGCACTCTGCCAGGGACCTGCAGGGAGCTTAGTCCCATGGGACACGTATCTCCCGTCTGCTATTATTGACATAATAGTTCATGTCACACGGATGACACTGGAGTTGGTGTGGCACTGAGGACTGGGGTGTGATTCAGTGGTAGAGTATTTACATGCACAAGGCTGTAGGTTAGATCTCTAGCAGTAAAAAGGAAAAAGTTGACCATAAAGAGATGCACTGCTATTCATGTACTACCACTGTGAAAGGCATGGGGCCTGGAAAGTAGACAATATTTTGGTAGAACATTGAGTATTGTTTAGAAAGGTTAGGATAAGACCATGAGTACTTTCTGATGGCTCTTGGCCAGAGTTGCACGTGGAAGAAATAAATAAATTGAATCTGTATTTTAAGATTCATTTGAGAGCTAAAGAGATGGCTCAGTGGTTAAGGACACTTGCTGCAGATTGTAAAACATTGGTAGCGAACTTATGCCCTCCAGGGTTCTCCCATTGTTCTGTAAACCTGTATTTAAGACCTCCTCCCTCCTTCAATAAACAGCATTCGGCATTTAAAAAAAACAAAAACTAATAACAGTCGTTAGTCAGCAAACAAATACTAGAAAAAACAAACAAAAAACTAATATGTGTTTCTGGTAGGCAGGAGATAGATAAATGTTGTTTCTTGATCCATTCACTCAGTCTGTGTCTTTTGATTGGAGAATTGAGGCCATTGATAATGAAGTTATTATTGAAATATGGGGGAAAAAAACTTGCTGCTCTTGGAGAGGACCTAAATTCACTTTCCAAAATCCACATGGTAGCTAATCTGTAACTCCAGTTCCAAGGCCTCCTACTCCTCCTGGCTTACTCAGGCACTGCACAGACATGCTGCATATACGTGCATACAGGCAAAATATTCATATACATAAAATAAAAATAATTCTGCTGGGAGGTTAGCTCAGTTGTGGAGGACTTGCCTAGCATACACACATGCATGACTGATTCAGTGGAACTATAAAAGGGAATGTTGGAGACTCATATGGGCTTCTGCCTTCTCTCTTTGGTGAATTAGTATTTCCTTTAACTACTAACTGTTAGTTACCATGTAGTGTGGATGTGAATGCCTCATAAATTGGACTATGAGTGTGTGTGTGTGTGTGTGTGTAGCTAGAGTTTTTCTGCCTGGCCCACAGTCAGGACAAATCTCTCTCACCTGCCAGTCCTACAGCCTCAGACCCAACCAAGTAAACACAGAGACTTATATTGGTTATAAACTGTATGGCCGTGGCAGGCTTCTTGCTAACTGTTCTTACAGCTTAAATTAATCCATTTCCATTAATCTATACCTTGCCACGTGGCTCGTGGCTTACTGGCATCTTCACATGCTGTTTGTCATGGTGGCGGCTGGCAGTGTCTCTCTGACTCAGCCTTCCACTTCCCAGCTTTATTCTCCTCCTTGTCCTGCCTACACTTCCTGCCTAGCCAATGGCCAATCAGTTTTATTTATTGACTAATCAGCAACACATTTGCCATACAGAACATCCCACTCAGTTGTGGGATGTGGAGGACTTGCCTAGCATACACACGTGCATGACTGATTCAGTGGAAGTATAAAAGGGAATGTTGGAGACTCATATGGGCTTCTGCCTTCTCTCTTTGGTGAATTAGTATTTCCTTTAACTACTAACTGTTAGTTACCATGTAGTGTGGATGTGAATGTCTCATAAATTGGTGGGGGTGGGAATGCCTCAAATATTGGACTGTGTGTGTGTGTGTGTGTGTGTGTGTGTGTGTGTGTGTGTATGCACACTCTTTTTTTTTTTTTTTTCTTTTGGTTTTTCGAGATAGGGTTTCTCTAGCTACACAGACAGCCCTGCCTGTCCTAGAACTCACTATGTAGACCAGGCTGGCCTCAAACTCAGAGATCATCTGTCTCTGCCTTCTGAGTGGTGGGATTAAAGGCATATGCCACCATGCCTGGCTAGCGTTACGGGATGGGGAGGGTCATTGATATTTTTAGATATATTGATTGAGAATTCCTTTTGTAGTTTATATTCATGTGTTTCTCTATATAGGTTTGGGATATGGTTTTGCTGTGTAATTCATGCTGGCCTTACTGCTTTTGAAGTAGAGATCCCCCTGCCTTAGCAAGTGCTGGGGGGGATAACAAATGTGTGCTATGACTCCAGGCTCTCTCTTTTAAAAGAACAACTTCAGTAGATAAGAGTTAAGTGGTACTTCATTGACTTCCTGTGGAAAGAAGTTCTGTGGTATCTATTTTTAAAGTTGGTAATTGTGCCGAATGGAAGACGCTGTTATGACCTTCTTCTCAGTGTTCTCAACTGAGCATTCTTAGATGACACTAGTGTTGTGTATAAAGGTTTTGGAATTTAACCAGTAGAAGAACTAGTTATCACTTGAAATAGTCCGAGTACTTACAGGCATTGGTCACTTCACTTTTAAATACCTAAGTGGGTCTCCAGCCCATATTGTTAAGGTGGCTTTCTATCTAAATTGATGTTGAAAATATTGCAAGTTTCCCATAATATTTTGTTAATGAAAGCTTCCAATTATAAAGGCTTTTTATATTTTACGTTTATTTATTTTGTGTTGGGGGGGCATATGCTTGCCACAACCTACCATGTGGGGAGTTAGAGACAATTTTGGAAGTCAGGTCTCTCCACCATGTGACCCAGGGCATTATGTTTGGCAACAAGTATCTGCTGAGCCATCTTTCTGGCCCCAATTAGACAGATTTTTGTTTTTTATTTGAGGATACTTTTCTTATCTCTTTTAAGAAAAGATTTATTTATTTTTATTTTATGTTTATTAGTATTTTACCAGCATGTATGTAAGTGCACCACATGTATCTGATCCCCATGGAAACGAGAAGAGGTTGTTGCATCCCCTGGAGTTGGGATTATAGATGATTGATAGCTACCATATGGGTCCTGTGAACTGCAAGAGCAGCAAGTACTCTTAGCCACTGAGCCTTCTCTTCAACCCCTTGGTTTTTTGTTTGTTTGTTTTTTGAGGGTCTTGCTATATAACCCTTCCTAGCCTCAGCTAGGGATTAAAGCCACCACACTTGCTAGTTACAAAAATTTTGAAAGAGTTATACAGCCACTATACAATGATCTACAATGAACTAAATTACCATATTTATTTGTTTGGTTTTATTTTTTTACTTATTTACTTATAGATAGGGTCTCATTGTGTAGCTCTGGCTAGCCTGTGACCCACTATTGTAGACCAGGCTGTCCTTGAACTCACAAAGATCCACTTGCCTTTGCCTCTTGAGTGTTGGGTTTAAAAACATGTTCTACCACAACTGACTAAATTACTGCTTTTTAAATTTAATTTTTTAAAACTACATTTTACTTACTTACTTTATATGTGTCTGTATGTGGTTGCTAGTGCTATGATGTTAAGTGTAGGTTAGGGGACAACCTTCCGGAGTTGATTCTCTCCCTCCACTATGTGGGTCCCAGGGATGGAACTCAAGTCATCAGGCTTGGAGGGAAGTACCTTTCTTCACCTGTTGAGTTAGCTTACCAGCCCAAACTACTGCTTTTTTTTTTTTTTTCCGAGATAGGGTTTCTCTGTGTAGCTTTGTTCCTTTCCTGGAACTCACTTTGTAGCCCAGGCTGGCCTCAAACTCACAGAGATCCGCCTGCCTCTGCCTCCTGAGTGCTGGAATTAAAGGCGTGCACCATCACTGCCCGGCCAAACTACTGCTTTTAAAAATAAAAGCTTTTCTTTTCTTTAAAAAAAATTAAACCTCTTTAAATTTTTGAACCATTTTGGGATGAGTTTAATGACTAAGGTGATTTTTTTTTTTTTAATGAGTCTGTTATTTCTTTAGAAATTGTAAAATTCTTTAAGCATGCTACTTCCTAGGTTCTCGGATTTAGCAAATCCTTAGTATAGAATACAGTACTTTAACAGATTAGATTCATTTCTCTGGCCTCCGGTTAGGCTTTATGTAACTAGTTATTTATGTAAATAACATAAGACATTAGTTCATTTGCATTGTTGACAGGCAAAAGGAAAATATACTTTTACAAATAATAAATATTGTGTGTGTGTGTGTGTGTGTGTGTGTGTGTGTGTGTGTGTGTTGCATGTGTATATGTATGTGCCATTGCATAGGCATGGAGGTCTGTCCTTACCTTCTGCTTATTTGAGACAGGGTCTCTGTTTTTGCCACTACTGGCCTGGAGCCTCTAGGAATTCTCCTGTTCCTTCCCCCTTCTTGTGTAGGAGCACTGAGATTACAAATAAGTACAACTATGCTCAGCTTTTTGTGGGCTCTGGGGTTTTAACCTCAGGTCCTTACTCTTATACAGAAAGTGCTTTATCCTCTGCTCATCTCCCCAACCCCACATCATCATTTCTTGATGTAGCTTCTAGTCCTCAGGCATACAAGTGTAAGCACTGGTGATCTTTTGTATTTCCTCTCCAGTCTTAGGAAATTAAAACTGCTCAAGTTGAGATATCTTTCCCACTTTGAACATGAATGGAGTAGCATAAATCCATACCTTTTTATAGATGGGACTATTTGTGCTTCCTCTGAACACATTTGATATAGTAGAGACCCACAGAGGTTAAATAATTGCCTGAGTACACTGCATATTAATAGGACAGGAAATACATTTCGATCCTGGTCTTCTTGACTGTTACTATAAATGAGATCTTGTCAGTTGGAAATTTATCACTACCAAATGAGTTTCACAGCACTGTAACCTTGACTCTATGTGACTGTCCTGCTTAGACGTCATCACATTATTTTCTGTGGAAGATATTTCTTTCCCTCTCTCTGTCTCTCTCTCTCTGTGTGTCTCTCTCTCTCTCTCTGTCTCTCTTTCTCTCTCTCTCTCTCTCTCTCTCTCTCTCTCTCTCTCTCTCTCTCTCTCTGTCTGTTTTTTTTGAGACAGGGTTTTTCTGTATAATAGCCCTGGCTGTCCTGGAACTCACTCTGTAGACCAGGCTGGCCTCAAACTCACAAAGATCCGCCTGCCTCTGCCTCCCAAGTGCTGGGATTAAAGGCATGTGGATCTCCATCTCTTAATGCTTACCTCTCAGCCATCTTTTTCTTCTTGAACATTATAGCATTTCAGAGGGATGAGACATTCTCACTAACACAAGGAAGAGTGTTACTACCCATCCTTTTTTGGGGGGAGGAGGTAGGGTCTCACCCTGGCAGGTCTTGAACTCACAGAGATCTACCTGCTTCTCTGCCTATTCACTACTTATTTATTTTTACCTTTTTTGGTTTTTCAGAACAGAGTTTCTCTGTGTAGACCTGGCTGGCCTCAAACTCAGAGATCCACTTGCCTCTGTCTCCTGAGTGCTGGGATTAAAGGTGTGTGCCACTATGCCAGCCCAGCACACTCTCTGAGGAGTGCCTACTCTTAGCATTCTCCACCCTGTATATCCCTTGAGACAGACTTCTCACTGAGCCTCGAGTGAGGCTGATGGCCAGCAAACTTCCTGTCTCTGCTCTTCCCACAGTGCTAGTGTTAGAACTCTGTATTATCATGTCTAATTTTTTACATGGGATCTGGGGATTTGAACTCAGGTCCTCATGCTTGCAGGATAAACACTCTTAACCTGCTGAACCATCTCCCCAGCCCTGTATTTTTATTTTCAAAGATAAAACAGGAACTATAATTACCCATCTAATCTTTTAATGTACTTTTGTATTACTAGCAGTGTACAAATCTTAGTTCCTTATTTGATGAAATTATATACAATATAATTGTTACTTCAGACCTAAAGTAGGCAGAGTAGAAATAATCAAATAATCATAGTGGGTTTTTTTTTTTTTTTTGGTTCATTTGTTTTTAATTTTGTTTTGTTTTGAGACAGAGTCTTGGTGTGTAGCCTTGGCTGGCCTGGAACTTACTGTGTAGATCAGGCTGGCCTCGAACTCATAGAGAACTGGGAGAGACAGGGCCTGTATCTGCCGCCCTAGTGCTAAGACAGATTAATCTTGACTTTTTAAAGAAGACTGAAGCTGGCATGGTAGGTCTTTAATCACAGCATTTGGGAGGCTGAGGCATGAGGGTTGCTGTGCATTTAAGACCTGCCTGAGTGGTGGTGCTTGCTGCCTTTAATCCCAGGCAGAGGCAGGTGGATCTCTGAGTTCCAGGACAGCCTGGTCTGCATAGTGAGTTCCAGGATAGCCAGGGCTATGTAGAGACCCTGTCTTGAAACAAAACAAAAGGACCAACTTATACTACATGGTGAATACCTGACCAGCTAGGCAAGACCTTGTCTCACAACTACCACCACCCCTGCAAAAATTTTGTTACTGGATTGGGCATGTAGTTCAGCAGCAGGGTGCTCCTCCTGGAGAAACAAGGCCCTGGCGTTTGATCGGTAGCACTGAAAAACAAAACTGATTTTGCACATAGAATCAGCAGTTGATATGGGGAAGTTGTGAGAAGGGAAGGGGAAGTTGAAGGCTATAAAGTCAATTTGCAGTTCCTTAGATGTGGGTGGTTAGAGCTAAAAGAAGTACAGAATAACCTTCCTCTAATACTGTTACAGAAAGACCTATCCTTCTTGCAGCTGTTGGGAGTTTACAACGAAAAGTTCCGTCTTCAGCACATTGCAAAAGATGGAGTGGTTGTGTTCTCCATTGGTCTTTGGAGGACACTAGAGTGTGGGAACTGATAACTGCTGACAGGACTTTGACAAATACTGCCTACCTAGCCATGCACTCAAATAAGCCATCATGCTTCATTGGTCTGTTTCCATCTTAAGACAGATTCTGCTAATAACACTGCAGACACTGAACCATAAGTCCAAATCCTTGAAGTGTTCCTGGGCACAATTCCAACTCAGATCTCTTAGAAAACTCTGACCCATGGGTTTTTAGAGACTTACTGTTTCCTCTTGAGAGATATGATTGTGGCACACATCTGGTGGTTTTAAGAAATGTCTGCTGGCTTGGGGGAGAGGAGCTGTTTCTTTGAGTAGGAAAATGTCTTAAATTGATTTTCAGTAACTATTTCAGTCAGCACTTTGAACTCATCTTAGGTAGCTGGTGCCATTACATCCTTGCGGTCAATAGCTTTCCTTTTTCTTGTGGCTTGCTTCATAGATTTATAAAAGCTTTCTGTCCATTATTATTTTGGCATGTAGTTTTGTTTCTTATTCCACTTAGCATTATACCTGGTAGATTTTTAGTGGGAAAGTATTTAGGGAGCAGAAAAATACCACACGATAAGTGTCTTTATCTTCCCTCAGGTTCAGCTTAAAGGTCACCATTTAGAGGGCCTTTGAGACCACCTTTGTTGAACAGCCTATACATAATTTTTAAAAAATAAAATAAAAATGGAATTCGGCATTACAGCGCTTGCCTTTTATCCTAGCACTCTGGAGTCAGAGGCAGGCTGATCTCTGAGGCCAGCCTAGTCTACAGAGAAAGTTGCAGGACAGCCAGGGCTACAGAGAAACCCTGTCTTGAAAACCACACACACACACACACACACACACACACACACACACACACACAATTTGTTTAAATTAAATAAAAATGAATGTTTTTGTAAAGTAAGATTGAACCTGCATAGAATTAAAGTAGTAAGGAATTTGTATTAGAATAACAATACAATTCAAAGGAGAATTGATAACACATTGTATTCAAACTTGACAAATCAAATGTGAGAATAAAGGAAATAAAAGAAGCCAAAAATTTTTAATTTGTGAGAAATAAGAGTTGCCATCATTAAATATAGAATAGGGTTATGAAGAAAGAGCCGGTTTGAGAATGATGGTGGTGTTTTCAAGTGCTTTGTGTTGGTGAACAATTAGAAAGCTATGGAAGCCCAAGATGTGTGTGTGTGTGTGTGTGTGTGTGTGTGTGTACATGAGTATGAGTGCCAGTGCCTGTGGGGGCTAGAGGCATTGGATTTGCTAGAGAATTTCCTCGAAGGGGAATTACAGGTGGTTGTAAACTGCCCGGTGTGGATGTTGGGATTCAAGCTCCTGTTTGTTCTCTGTGAGAGCAGTATGTGCTCTTAACTGCTTAGCCATCTCTCCTGCTGTAGTCAGGGTAGTTTTTGAAGTGCTGGTATTACAGAGGAAGAGAAAAGGAACTATAGAGAATGGAAAACAGCAAAGAGCAAATACTTAGGAGATATCTCAACGGGTTTGGAACAAAAGTAAAAGAACAAAAACGGCCGGAACCAAGAGAGGACAGCCTGGGGAATCAAGCTTTGTTTTTAGAAAGAAGTGAGATACAAACACTCTGCTGTAACTTCAAAGTATGATAGACAGTTACCCCTCAATATGGTGGAGGATTGGTTCCAGGACTCCAGTTGATACCCACATCTGCAGATGTATAAGATGGCTAAAGAAGGGCTGGAGAGATGGCTCAGAGGTTAAGAGCACTGACTGCTCTTCCAGAGGTCCTGAGTTCAATTCCCAGCAACCACATGGTGGCTCACAACCATCTGTAATGAGATCTGGCACCCTCTTCTGGCCTGCAGTCATACATGCTGTATACATAATAAATAAATAAATCTTTAAAAAAAAAATAAGATGGCTAAAGATTTGCATATAACCTACTTGTGTACTCCTGTATACTTTTTAAAACACAATTTTAGCTGGGTGATGGTGGCACGCCTTTAATCCCAGCACTCGGGAGGCAGAGCCAGGTGGATCTCTGGGAGTTCAAGGCCAGCCTGGTCTATGGAGCAAGATCCAGGGCAGGCACCAAAACTACAGAGAGAAACCCTGTTTTGAAACTCCCCCCCCCCAAAAAAAAAACCCCACAATTTTAAAGATCTATCTCTTTTTTGTTGTTGTTGTTGTTGTTAGATTGATTTATTTATTATGTACACAGAAGAGGGCACCAGAATCTCATTACAGATGCTTGTGAGCCACCATGTGAGTTCTGGAAGAGCAGTCAGTGAGTGCTCTTAACCTCTGAGCCATCTCTCCAGCCCCTCTATCTCTTTTTTTAATGTGTGTGTTTTGCCTGCACATATAAGTATTCACCACATGTTTGCCTGGTACCTATGGAAGCCAGAAAAGGATATAGCATCCACTGAAACTGGAGTTAGACAGTTGTTAGCTGTCATGTTTGGATGCTGGGAACTAAACCTGGGTTTTCTTCTCTCTTACAATATATCTCCACTACAGTTTCCCTTCCCTCCACCCCTCCTAGTTTCCCCCACACACACCTCCCATCTCCCCCAGATAACTGCTCTCTGTTTCCCTTCAGAAAAGAGCAGGCCTCCCAGGGATGTCAATCCTAAATGCATAAGATGCATTAAGACTAAGCATAGAAAACAGCATAACAAAATGCAGTAAGACTAGGGTTTACCTGCTCAAGGCTGGATGAGGCAACTCCAGTAGGAAGAAAAGTCTTAAGAGCAGACAAAAGAGTCTCACACTGTTAGGAGTCCCACAAAAATCCCAAGCTAAACAACCATAACTTATCTGCAGAGGACCTAGTACAGACCCATGGAGGCTTTGTGATTGCTGCTTCAGTCTCTGTGAGCCCCTATGAGCTCTGCTTAGTTGATTCTGTGGGCCGTGTTCTCGTAGTGTTGTCCACCCCACTGACTCTCCTCTTTCATGGGATTTCCTGAGCTCTGCCTGATGTTTGGCTCTGGGTCTCTGTGTCTCTTTCCTTCAGCTGCCAGAGGTAACCTCTCTGATGACTATTGGGTTAGGCACCAATCTATAAGTATAGTAGAATATCATTAGGACTTATTTCATTGACTTTTTTTGGCCAGTTGTGTTTGAGCCTAGGTCTCTGGACTATCCAGGCAGTGTAGGACATAGGCTCCCTCTTGTGTGGGCATCAAGTTAGACCAGTGCTGGGCCTGGGACACCAACCCAGCCACAAAACCTTTAACCTACAACCTATCCTGCCTGCAAGATGTGCTGGGGCAGTGGTGGCTCAGAATTTATGGGAGTGGCCAACCAACGAACTTGAGGCCAGTGCTCTTAACCACTGAGTCATCCACTCTCTAGGACCTCCTGCCTCTATTTAAAACACATTTTTTTTAAATTATTATTTTATGCCTGGTGGCGGTGGCGCACACCTTTAATCCCAGCACTTGGGAGGCAGAGCCAGGTGAATCTCTGTGAATTTGAGGCCAGCCTGGTCTACAGAGCAAGATCAGGACAGGCACCAAAACTACACGGAGAAACCCTGTCTCAAAAAACCAAACAAACAAACAAAAAAATTTTCTTTTATTATATTTATTGTCACTGTACAAGTATGGAGGTCATAGGACAACTTGCGGAAGTCATGCTATCCTTTACCACATGGGTTCTGGGATGTGGAACTCAGGTTGTCAGGCTTGGCAGCAAGTATTTTTACCCAGTGAGCCATCTTGTTGCTGGCCCTGTACAGTGCCCTTTATACATCATAAGTTCTCAATGGTTTGGTATATATTAGGAAATAATAGGTGCTCCCTGTCTTCACAAGTTAATATTTAACATAGCATTCTATAATACTTGGTTCAGGTTCCTGTTAGGCAGTTTAGTTCCCTGCTAAATTTTGTTTTGTGTTCTACTTAGGATATAATCTCCTCACAACCCTGAATTGAACCCAGGGTCTCTAGTTGAGGCAGTCCTGTACTAGTGAGTGATAGCCATCCCTATGATGAGTTTTTTTTTTTTTTAATGATGATGATGATGATTTTACAATCTGACCGCCGTTTCCTCTCCCTCCTCTCCTCCTAGTGTCTCCCCCAACCTCCCTTCTGCCTGCCTCCTCCTCCATTTCTATTCAGAAAAGGGCAGGTCTCCCATAGATATCAACCAAACATGGCATATCAAGTTGTAGTGAGACTAAGTACCTCAAAAAAAGGGTGGGTGGGTGAGATGGCTCAGTGGTAAGAGCATTGGCTACTCTTCTAGAGGACCTGGGTTCAATATCCCAGCATCAACATGGCAGCTCACAACTGTCTGTAACTCCAGTTCCAGGAGATCTGACACCTTCACACCAATGTGCATAAAATAAAGTTAAAAAAAAAAGCCAATAAAGGCATTAAAAAAAAAAAAAAAAAGACATGGTACCTCCCTTCATGTTAAGGCTGGATGAAGCAACCCAGTATGAGGAATAGGTCCCAAAAGCCAGCAATGGAGTCAGAGACAGAGCTAGGTGGTAGTGGTGGTGCACACTTTAAATCCCAGCACTCAGAACGCAGAGGCAGGCAAATCTCTGTGAGATCAGGCCAGCCTGGTCTACAGAGTGAGTTCCAGGACAGGTAGGCTACACATAAAACACACACACACACACACACACACACACACACACACACACACACACACACACAAAAGTCAGAGACAACCCCTCCCCTGCTTCCACTGTTAGTAGACCAAGCTACATAACTGTAACATATATGCAGAGGGCCTAGATCAGTCCCATGCAGGCTCCCTGGTTCAGTCTCTGTGAACCCTTATGAGCCCAAGTTAGTTGATTCTGTGGGGTTTCTTGTGATGTCCTTGACTGCTCTGGCTCCTACAAACCTTCCTCCCCCTCTTCCATAGCATCTCCTAATGCTTGGCTATTTCCATCAATTGCTGGATGAAGCCTCTCTGAGGACAGTTGGACTAGGCAGCAGTCTATGAGTGTAGCAGAATATCATTAGGCATCATTACTTTGGCTTTTTTTTTTTTTTTTTTTGCCAGTCAGTTGTATTTGGTTCTATCCTAGGTCTCTGGGCTATCTAGCCTCTTGGTGCTGGTGCTCCAAGCAGTGTCAGGGATGGGCTCCCTCTTGTGGCATGGGACTCAGGCTGGACCAGTCATGGTTGGCCAGTCCCACAATTTCTGCACTGTCTTTGTTCTAGCACATCTTGTAGGCACAACAAATTGTAGGTCAAAGGTTATGTGGCTGGGTATGATGAGTTTTTAATCTTGGGTTTAGTTTCTACTTTGGTCAATAGTGGAAGACCTAAGCAGCCATAATCAGATGATCTCATGGTGCAAGGAAGAAATGTCCCAGCAGCAGTCCGAGTTGAATTGTGCTGCATTTATTTCACCTTGGAGAGACAAAAGGCACCTGATGGTGACCCTCTAGTAGAACAGACGAAGTCTTTTAAAAGATGCTTTTAATAGGACATCAGTAATTAATCATGGTTTGAGATTTTGTAGTCAGTTCAGTTATATAACAAAAATATAGAGTTTTGAATACATAAATAGAAAATTGTTAGGACAAGAGAAATACGTCGAATTGGTAGTTGTAAAACATCTAGGTCCTGTTCTGTGTGGTGCTGATATTAAAGATAATGAGGACAGTCTGATCAAATGAGAGGCATCACCTGTGTTAAAAATAGGTGCTGTGGAGCATATTTATAATCACATCCATTGAGTAGAGATTACTAGGACAAATTTAATTGATTGTTAAGAACAGTGGTAGTATATGTACATATTTTCTTTGGATGTTAACATTTCATTTTTGATAAAAAGTAGTGGTTTAATAAAATTTAGAAATTTTAGTACAGTTTTCACCAAGTCTGATTTAGTAAAAATATTTATTAGATCTGGACATTTAAAGTTATTATTGACAATGCTTTCATCTTGGATGAATTACCTTATGTATGTATGTATGTATGTATCTATCTATCTATCTATCTATCTATCTATCTATATCTTTTTTTTTTATTTAAAGAAAGTTTCTGCAGAGCAGTAAATCCAACATTCTGACACTGCCTTTCTTTTGTGACTGTGGTTATGACTGTGGGAAGTTCTTGCATTTGGTGCATTCTCTTATCTGTCATCCTAAAGTAAATTTGTTCCTGTTAGCTTAAACTCAAATATTTGACTTTGGGGTTTTCCTTATTTACTATGTGACATTTATTTGAATGGGGAGAGAGATGGGATACATTAGATTTTCATCTTTCATTTGTTGCCAGAGCAAAATAATTCCTGAAGCCCTCCCTACTTTAAATAAAGAACAGTAGCTATTGTCAGTAACTCATTCCTTCCTCTCACAGTTTGCCTTACTTTTTAGTTTATTGACCAGAAATTATAAATTTATTTTCATGTTCATGTTAAACTACTTTGTATGGTGAAATCAGTGCACTTAAAATATCAGTAATTTGCCGGACAGTGGTGATGCATGCCTTTAATCCCAGTTCTTGGGAGGCAGAGGCAGACAGATCTCTGTGAGTTTGAAGCCAGCCTGGTCTGTACAGGGAGCTCCAGGACAGCCAAAGCTACACAAAGAAACCCTGTCTCAAAAAAACAAAAAAACAAAAAAAAAAAAACACCAAAACAAACAACCAGTAATGTCTGTTTTAATTATTGTATTTTGATCATTTGTAGGCGAAACCTAACCAAACTATCCCTGATCTTCAGCCACATGCTGGCAGAACTGAAAGGCATCTTCCCAAGTGGACTCTTCCAAGGAGACACTTTTCGGATTACTAAAGCAGATGCTGCAGAATTTTGGAGAAAAGCTTTTGGGGAAAAGTAAGTCTCTAAATGATGAACCTAACTATAAAAAACTAAAGCTTATGTTAGGAGATACTTGTTTAGAATTTTAAATTGTGCAATATTTAAAACACAGTGGGTCAGCAAGATGACTCAGCAGATAAAGTGCTTGCCACACAAACCTGACAGTCTGAGTTTGATTCCTGGAACCTGTGTAAAGATGGAAGGAGAGAACTGATTCCACAAAGTTTTCCTCGATATTTACATGTGCACCATAGCACTTGCACTCTGAGTTCACACATAAACACACACCAACAACAACAATAGCAATAACATTTTTAAAATTCTTTTAAAAAATTTTTTTTTATTATTGTTGTTGTTGTTATTATTATTTTGGTTTTTCAAGACAGGGCTTCTCTATGTAATAGAAAAGCTGTCCTGAAACTCATTTTGTAGACCTAGCTGTCATGGAACTCACAGAGATCCACTTGTCTCTGCCTGCCAAGTGCTGGGATTAAAGACGTGCACTGATACACCCAGCTAAATTTTTTTTTTTTTTAAGCCAGGAATGGTGGTTCATGGCTATAGTCCCAGCACTAGGGAGAAGAAAGCAGGAAGATGAGAATTAACTGGCCTAGGCAACATGAGACCCTCTCAAAAGACAAAATAAATAAAAATATTTAAAACATGGAAAAGCTGCTGGGCGGGAGTGGTATACACCTTTAATCCCAGCACTCTGGAGGCAGAGGCAGGTGATCTCTGAGTTCGAGGCCAGCCTGGTCTACAAAGTGAGTTCCAGGACAGTCAGGGCTACACAGATCCTCCTGCCTCTGCCTCCTGAGTGCTGGTTAGGAGTTCCAGGACTTGAGTTATAGTGCAATACATTGCTTGCTTAGAATGATCCAGATACTGTTTACAGTCCCTAGCAGTGAAAAAAATAAACTAATAAAAAAAGATGCTAATGCTTAGCCAGGTGTGGTAGTGCACACCTATAATTCCAGCACTTAGGAAGCAGAGGCAGGACTTTGAGGCCAGGCAATAATACAGAAGTTCTTGGCCCACTTTTTTTTTTCTCTCAAAAAACAAGCAAACAAACAACTCCCCCTTCCCCAATAAACAATGTTTGAGCTAGATTCACGGAAATTATACTGCTTATATGACATGCTTTAGGTCCTGGTTCAATTCCTAGCACCTCAAAAATAAAAATAAAATTATATTACATAAATATGGACTGTGATTTTTTTTCTTCTTTCTTTTCCTTTTTCTTGTTTTGTTTTTGTTTTTTCAAGACAGGGTTTCTCTGTGTAACAGCTCTGGCTGTCCTGGAACTCGGACTAGCCAGAGATCCGCCTGCCTCTGCCTCCCCATACTGGGATTAAAGGCATGCGCCACCACTACTTCCTGATTGTGATTTTCAAAGTTTAGTTCAAAGCCAGGTGTCCCAGCAGGGACATGTGGAACTCTATGAGTTCCAGGCCAGCCTACATAGTGAGATGCCATCTCCAAAGAAAAATTTGGTGTAGTGGTCTACACCTCTTATCTCAGTATAGTGAGGCTGAGGAAGAGGATGGAAAGTTCAAGGCTAACCAGGGTCTACATGGTAAAACCCTGTTTTAAAAAGAAGTTATAACCTCATCTTCCTTCTGTGCTTCTAGGATAGAACAAATGCCTGTAGAAAGATGAGAAAGGGATTAATATGTGACATTTTTGGGCAGAGAATTGTAGAAAATCATCTCTGTTATTCATTAGGAAGGTAACAGACATATCCCTTATTTTCTTCTTTCTGTTCTTAGTCTAAATATAACTTTTGTGAGAGAAGTGCTTTTAATATTGAGAGCTTTCTGGGGCTTGGTAGCCTTTCCTCAGTGATGGTAGTATCTGCAGTCGCCTGTTATCTCATTGTGCCTTCTCTCACCCCACTCTACCCCAGGACAATAGTTCCTTGGAAGAGCTTTCGACAGGCCCTTCATGAAGTTCATCCCATCAGTTCTGGGCTGGAGGCCATGGCTCTGAAGTCCACTATTGATCTGACCTGCAATGATTATATTTCCGTTTTTGAATTTGATATCTTTACACGACTTTTCCAGGTAGGATTCTAAAGTCATTGACTAACTCGGTACTATTTTTCTGAAGAGAAAGCTTAAAAAAAAAAAAAAAAAAAAAAAAAAGATAAAATTGAATATGGTGGCTTGCAATTATAATCCTACCACTTAGGGTGTTGAGGCAGGATGATCACTGAGTTCAAGGCCAGCCTAGGCTACAGTGAGTTAGAAGCAAGCATGTCTAGGATAAGGCCCTGTCTAAACTAGGAGAAAAAAAAAAAGTAGCGTTAAGGATTTTGTCTATCACAAGAGAATTTTAATTCAGGGCTAGAGAGATGGCTTAACAGTTAATAGCACTTGCTGCTCTTACAGAGGACCCTAGTTCAGTTCCCATGGTGACTTGCAGCTATCTATAATCCTGGCTCTAGGTGATCTAATGCCCTGTCCTGACCTGTAGGCATCACACATGCATGTAGTGTGCATATATACTTGCAAGTAAACTACTCCTAGACATAAAATAAAATAAATACAATATAAAAGTATTTTGATTCATTTTAGAAACTTGTAAGCAAAAGAAAGATTAAAATTAACTCACAAATATTGCTATTAATTTTAGAATTGTGGGAGTGGGAGAAATAGTGACAGTTTATTCAGAAAGACAGGGAAAGGCCTTCCTGAGACTAGAAGTGGGTCTGGGATTAGAAAGATCCTAAACTGTTTTCTTTTATTCCTTTGATGTGTGTTGCCAACTTGTTTTTCTGTAGTTCAATTCTTTCTCTGTTTTTTTGAAAACAAAATTTTATGTAGCCCAGGGTGGACTCATGTTTGCTATGTAGTCAAGGCCAGCCTTGAACTCCTGATCCACCTGCTTTTTCTGCCCCCAAAGTATTGGGATTACAGTATATGCCACCATCCCTGGCTTCCTATTCCATTCTAGATTGTTAGTCCTAAAATGCATTGGTATTTCAGTGTGTGTATGTGCCAGCTTGAATAAACATTCATTAAGAGCTTAATAACTACACATATAGGCCCTATTCTGTTTTTCTGGGTTTTGTCATTGTTTGACCTTTATATTGGTAAGAGCTGCTGAGCAATTTTGTATGTGTAGTTGTCTCCCTATACAAGGCAGCTTGTATTCTTAGCTCTCAAAAATTTCTACTCTCAAATTTGTCTTCCCAAAGAATGACAATAGAGAATTTGTGACAAGCAGAATTTATAATTTAGAGTTGAAGTTTTTTCTTTTGTTCTTCATCGTTCTAAGGCTGGTTGTATGTCTGAACCAAGTGGTCTATGAATGGTCTTCTATTTCTTTAGCCCTGGTCCTCTTTGCTCAGAAATTGGAACAGCCTTGCTGTAACTCACCCTGGTTACATGGCTTTCCTGACATACGATGAAGTGAAAGCACGGCTCCAGAAGTTCATTCACAAACCTGGCAGGTCAGTACCTTGAGTCAAAGAGGTTTGTTCTCCTGAATTTTGTTAGAGTTGAAGGAACATCATCTTTTATTGGTTCCCCAGTGGCCCAGATTTGGGGATAAGATTGATTTAATCAATTTAATCAACTCCTGTGATTTAGTAAATATTTCTAAGCCAATTTAGAATGAGATTTATACGGGGTGCTTGGAGTCCTAGTATGCAGGAGCTGAAAAATATAGCAAAGCCCTATCTCCAATAAATAGAGCAGTGAAGTCTAGATGTATTTTGCTTCTGTTCTGGAATCATTAGAGGAGCTGTTTTTTTTTTTTTTTAAGTTGGAGATTGAACCCAGGCCTGCAGGCATACTAAGTATTCATTCCCCTTCTAAGCTATGCCCCAGTGACTTGAAAAAGTTACTTGAAATTCTTTTCAAGTTAGCATACAAAAAAAAATGAGTTTTATTACTTACGTTTTCATATATATTTTGCTTTTATTCATATTCATCTTTCCCCCTAAAGAAGTTATTCATAATGGTCTTTTTTATTTTGTCTCTATGTTGCCCTCTATCTGATACCAGCATATATATTGAAACTTCTGGTAATCTCTGTCCTCAGTTACATCTTCCGGCTGAGCTGTACTCGTCTGGGTCAGTGGGCTATCGGGTACGTTACTGCGGATGGGAACATTCTGCAGACAATCCCACACAATAAACCACTCTTCCAAGCACTGATTGATGGCTTCAGGGAAGGCTTGTGAGTATCGCTGCTTTCTGTTGTCTCTTAGCATCTAGGAACTGGGGACACCAGTGCCTCTTCATTATTGGCTTCTATTGCAGGTTTTCTCTACAGACTAAAATTTCAGGAATGTGTTAATATACTACCTTGCCCTGTCTTGATGTTGAGCTTTGTTCTTTTTCAGGGTTCCGTAAGTGAGACTGGCTTTCTTTGTTGTTTTAGTTATTGTCACGAGTAAACTTTTATTTCTTTTTCCAAATAGCTTAGTTTTAAAGCCAAATTAGAATAAAAAGCTATGCAAGGATCAGGACATTCTGTTGCTTACTTAACTAGTCAATGTGAGGGTGATTAGATGTTCCAATGACAGCAGACCTCAATGATCTTCAGCCTAGTTTTAGTCTGAGTCAATAGTTCTTTTCTTTAGGCCTTGGGCTTTTGTGATGTATGCTAATATTTATGGCTAAGTTCTTATTCCTGAATTACCATTTATTTGGGAATTCAAATTCATTTTCAGTCAGTAAACACTGAAAAGTACTGTTGAGTGGGTATCAGAAAAGCAACTGTGTTCTAAAGTTACTAGGAAAATACATTTTTCCATTATGTATCATCTCCGCATTAGCATTGAGGCAAGAAGAGGTGCTACTCCTAACATCTGAGCAGTCTGGCGCTAGAATCCACCGGTAGATGATCTCAGTGGCTTCATTTGCTTCCTCCACTTGTAAATTGGGGTCTGTATAAAGTTTAGTCAAAAGCAAATATAGGGCAGGGCATGATCCCAGCACTGGACTAAGAGAATCATGAGTTTGAGGCCAGCCTGGGCTACATAAAAGGCCCTCCCTCAGCAGTCAAAAACAAAAGAAAACAATATTTATACCTCATGACCATTCATTGAAGATAGGGGTTGACAAATTATGACCCATCAGCTACCTGTTTTGATACAGCCTGCAGGCCAACGTGGTAGTTGCTTGGGGATTTTGTTTTGATTTTTCAGACAGTCTCACCAGGTAGCACTGGCTAGCTGGCCTAAAACTCACTTTGTCAGCCAGGCTGGCCTCCAATTCACAGATACCTGCCTGCTTCTGCTTCTCGAGTGTTAGGATTAAAGGTGTGCACCACCACACATGGCTTGTTACTTGTGTTTATGTTTGAGTGTTTTGCCTGCCTGCATGCCTCTGTAGGCACCACTTGCGTGCCTGTTGCTTGAGGTTACCAGAAGAGGGCACCAGAATCCTGAAGCGAGTTACAGACAGTTGTGAGCCTCCAAGTGAGTGCTAGTAATCAAACCTGGATCCTCTTGGCTGTAGTGGGTGCAGACCAACACTGTGGAGGCAGAGGAAGATAGGTCTCTGAGTTCCAGGACAGCTTGATCTACCCTGTCTCAAAATAAAAACAAAAACAAACAACAACAAAAACCCCTGGGTCCTATGGAAGAGCAGGCAGTACTCTTAACGAAAGAGCCATCTCTTCAGCCCCTTGTTACTTGTTTTTAAGATGTGGTAGATCTCATTTGTCTGTTTTAGTTTGCACTGATAAATTGACCTAGTTGAAACCCCAAGAATTATTAATCTCTTTTTAGCTATTTATTTCCTGATGGACGAAATCAAAATCCCGACCTGACAGGTTTATGTGAACCAACTCCCCAAGATCATATCAAAGTAACCCAGGTGAGTTTTGTTTTATAACTATATTATAACTGGAACCAAGCTTTTGGTTTACTCTCAGAACTCAATATATAGACTAAGTATTGCAACAGTTAGATTTTAAACCATCGATTAGATTAGTGAGTGAGTGTGTGTGTGTGTGTGTGTGTGTGTGTGTATGGTGTTGTGTTGCATGTGCATGTGGAGGCCTGACTAAAGTCAACATTGGGTATCTTTTAGTTATTTTGCATCCTGGTTTTGAAATAGAGTCTCTATTGAACCTGGAGCTTACTGATTGGCTTGGGTGGCTGGGCATCAAGCCCCTGGGATCCGTCTGTCTCTGTCCCCCAGCACTAGGGTTATAGATGTGTATCACCACATCTGGCTTTTAGGTGGTACTGGAGATCTGAATTCAGGTCCTTATGCTTGTATAACAAGCAGTTTTTCTACTGATGGAGCCATCTCCTCAGCACCTATTGTGACATTTCTATTTGAGTAAATTTGACAGTCTTTTGGTTTTCATGTTTCATGTGTCATTCATTCAACACATTATTTCTCAATTTTTTCATCAAAGGAACAATATGAATTATACTGTGAGATGGGCTCCACATTTCAACTATGTAAAATCTGTGCTGAAAATGATAAGGATGTGAAGATTGAGCCCTGTGGACACCTCATGTGCACATCCTGCCTTACATCATGGCAGGTATGGATATCCATACTGTTTTTTTCTGTGTGATTACTCTGAGAATCAGGTATTATATTATATGTACTTTATAGATAGAAAGGGTGGGGTAAGTTTGATTGTTTTTTTTTTAAATCCCCTTCTCCCTCTTAGTTGCTTGCTTTCTCTCCTTTGGATGTTTAACCACTGCTGGCCTCCAAATCAGTTTTGGAAGATGACCTCAAATTTCTGTACCTTCTGCTTTGACCTCCCAAATGCTCGCATTACAAGGGTGGGCCACGATGCCAAACTTTTCTCCTTTTCTCTCTCTTCTTCTGGGCACTGAGGAATGAGTCCAGGGCCTGCTAAGCACAACTACCTCTGAGTTATAGTCCTTGTTAGTTCTACTTTTATTTCTGGGAACTATATTTACTAGTAGATGAGTATGTTAAATTCTTTCAGAAATGTCTGTTCCTTTTATCTGCTTCTTCTGCAGGAATCAGAAGGTCAGGGCTGCCCTTTTTGCCGATGTGAAATCAAAGGTACTGAGCCCATCGTGGTGGATCCATTTGACCCCAGAGGCAGTGGCAGTCTGTTAAGGCAAGGAGCAGAAGGAGCTGCTTCCCCAAATTATGATGATGATGATGATGAACGAGCTGATGACTCTCTCTTCATGATGAAGGAGTTGGCAGGTGCCAAGGTAAGACTGGAATTTGAGGGCATTGGAGATACAGCTTGGTGTTAGATGTCTTGGTCAGCATTTCTATTATTGTGATAAAACACTGACCAAAAGCAACTTGGGGAGGAAAAGGTTTATAGCCTGTAGTTCATCATCATGGAAGTCAGGGCTACACTTTGAGCCTTTCTTTAAAAACAAACAAAACCTTTGTTAGAACTGAGGATTAAAGGAGGAGGTGCATGAGGATTCTATAAAGACAGTAGTATTTCATTTCTTCACTGAATGGCAGATGAGGAGTGTTTTGTTATTTTATTCTTTATGACTCTCAGTTTATATAGTAACTTTTAGAAGATACTAAGATTTGTCCCCCTTCCTCCCCTAAAATCTTATCATAAAGGTATATAAAAACATGAGATTGCCTGGTTCTTCACACTCTGGTTAGCTGTCATTTGTTGTTGTATGTTTTGTTTCTTTTTCTGAGCTCTACCTTGAACTTGAGCTCTAGGCTCTTGACTGCTACCTCTGAGCCGCATCATGGATCTGAGGGAGTGTGTGTGTGTATGTGTGTGTATTTGTTGTATAAAGTGATTTTTTTCTTACAACTTCCTATTTTTCCTAAAATAATTATTTCTCTAGTTTTCAGTTTGCATCTATCAATGCCAAGTTAGCCATGGTCTCAAGCATCTTCTCAGCAAACTGCGTTAAGAAATAATTGCTAAACCCAGCGGTGATAGCACAAGCCTTTAATCCCAGTACTTGAGAGGCAGAGGCAGGCAGATCTCTGAGTTTTGAAGCCAGCCTAGTCTACAGAACAAGTTCCAGGATGGCCAAGCTACACAGAGAAACCCTGTCTCAAAAAGGAAGGAAGGAAGAAGGAAGAAAGAAGTGCTGTGCTGTCAGTGAGCTGCACAGCAGTAGATGGCGTATAACCCAGTGTTAATACTCAGGGGTCACCTGCGCTCCCTCCAGCTGGTCTGCCCATTCTCTAAAGGGACTCCTTTCCTCTTGTCCTGAGGCCTTTCCTTGCTTTTTTTTTTTTTTCCCTCGAGACAGGGTTTCTCTCTGTAGCTCTGGAGCCTGTCCTGGAACTCACTTTGTAGACCAGGCCGGCCTCGAACTCACAGAGATCCGCCTGCCTCTGCCTCCCGAGTGCTGGGATTAAAGGCGTGTGCCACCACCGCCCAGCGGCCTTTCCTTTCATGAGACGTGATTGCCTCTCTTCTGTTCAAAGGCTTATTTCTTGCATCCCATGCTTTATTTTTTTCATTTTTTGAGGGAAATGAGTTCTTAAAATACCTTTCTGGGAGCCTGGAGAGATGGTTCAATGGTTAATAGCATATGCTACTCTTCTAGAGGACCTAAGATTTCCTGTATGCACATCAGGCCCCTCACAACCACCTGTGACTCCAGTTCCTGGAGGACCCAACTTCTGTGACCTTGTAGTTAACCTGTACTCACTTACAAATGACTACATACAGACACAGTATATAATTTAAAATAGTAAAAATAAATCTTAAAAAATAATCTCTGTGAAAAGATGAAAGGGTAACCTTTTGGAGCCTTTGATATCATAGCATATTTTTATTCAGCACTTAAGTTAGGAGTGGTGTTGTGCTGGCTAGATTTATGTCATCTTGATACAACCTGTAGTCATCTGAGAGGAGGAAACATCACCTGAGAAAATGCCTTCATAAGATCAGGCTGTGGGCCAGCCTGTAAGGATTTTCTCAATTAGTGACTTATGGAGGAGGGCACAGACCATTGTGGGGGAGGCCATCCCTGGGCTGATGGTTCAGGGTTCTGTAAGAAAGCAGGCTGAGCAAGCCATGTGAAGCAAGCCAGTAAGTAATATCATTCCATGGCCTCTGCATCAGCTTCCTCCCTCCATGATCCTGCCCTGTTTGAGTTCCTGTCCTGACTTCCTTTGGTGATGAACAGTGAAGTGGAAGTGTAAGCCAAATAAACTCTTTCCTCCCCAAGTTTAGTTGGTCATGGTGTTTCATCACAGCAGTAGTAACCCTAACTAAGAAAAGTGGCTAGTTCTAGAATTTTTTTTTATTTATTTATTTTTTTTTTTTATTTATTTATTTTTTTTTTTTTTTTGAGACAGGGTTTCTCTGTGTAGTTTTGGTACCTGTCCTGGATCTCACTCTGTAGACCGGGCTGGCCTCAAACTCACAGAGATCCGCCTGCCTCTGCCTCCCGAGTGCTGGAATTAAAGGTGTGTGCCACCACTGCCCATCTTAGTTCTAGAATTCTAATTATAGGCATTCAGCTCAGGGGCCTGGAGAGGTAGCTCAGTGGTTAAGGACTCTTGGTGCTTTTCCAAAGGGTTGGAGTTCAGTGCCCAATGTCCATGTCAAGGGGCTTGCAACCACTTACACTCTTAGCTCAAAGGAATTTGGTACCGTACTCCATCCTCTGTGGTCACCTGTACAGTTGTTATTCACTCACACAGAGGCATATTAAAAATGAAATTTAAAGAGGTAAGTCATCTCAGTACTAAATCACAAAAGCTTCAAGGACTTCTAGATTCTAGTGGCTTTGCTCTTTTGTGTCCTCACTCTTCTTGCCATCTAATCATGGTGACCTCATTCTTCTTACTATGTATCATGGTGACCTCATTCTTTTTTGGGGGGCGGGGGGTTGAGACAGGGTTTCTCTGTAGTTTTGGTGCCTGTCCTGGATCTCACTCTGTAGACCAGGCTGGCCTTGAACTTCATAGATCCACCTGTCTCTGCCTCCGAGTGCTGGGATCAAAGGCGTGCACCACCACCACTGCCCAGCCGTGACCTCACTCTTGCCATCTAATCATGGTGTCCTCGCTCTTCCTCACTTTTCTTGCCGTTTACCCACGGTTTTCATGTTTGCCCATCCTTATTTTCTTATAAAAGTGAAGGGTGCCATAGTGCTCAGCTCAAGAAGCTTGTTATTGTTAAAGTCAGGTTTCAAGTAAATGAGTAGAACAAAAGGGAAGCGATAGATTTGAAGGTCTTTAGGGGAAATCAGCAAGTGCTGGACCAGATAGATACTGATGGAGTGAGACTTAGCTTGATGAATAACAAGATTTTTAGTTCTAATGTTAAGCTAAATTTTCAGCTGGTTTTTGAGGCTTCAATCAGTCTGTCTTTGTCTCTTCAGTGTTTCCTGCATATTTTGGTTGTTTTAGGAATTTTACTTACTATGCTTTTTTTTTTCTCCAGATCATATAAATCTTTTGTCTTTAAATTCTTTTATTTATTATTGTTATTTGTATGTGTGTTTGTGCATGATTGTCTATGGGGGCTGGGTGCCGTGGCATTCCTATAGAAGTCAGAAGACAACTGTGTTTTTTTTTTTTAATATTTGTTTATTTATTTTATGTATGAGTTCTCTACCTGCACACATGCCTTTATGCCAGAAGAGGGCATCAGATCCCACTAGAGATGGTTGCAAGCCACCAGGTGGTTGCTGGGAATTGAGAGCAGCCAGTGCTCTCAATCACTAAGCCATCTCTCCAGTCCCTAGAGGACAACTTTGTGGAGTCAGCTCTCTTCTTCCACCTTTATATGCACTCCAAGGATCGAACTCAGGTTGCCAGGCTTGCAGAGCAAGCACATTTACCTAAGGTGAAGAGATAGAGGGGTTGTAGTGATTTTTAAAATTGTAAGATAGTAAGAGGATTGTAGTAATTTTTAAAATTGTAAGGTAGGCTCTTTTATCTAGCCTGCTATCTGATTGAGAGTGCCCTCTTATGGTGATATAAACATAGTCCAGGGTTCCAAAAGTATCTGTGATTTTAGAGGTTTGTGTGATTACATAGTATCTGCTGTATGTAGCTTTAGGATTGAAAGATGCTGTTCCCTAGACAGGAGTAACCTGTGTACGTCTCCTTGGTTCTAGGTGGAAAGGCCTTCCTCTCCATTCTCCATAGCCCCACAAGCTTCTCTCCCTCCAGTGCCACCAAGACTTGACCTTCTACAACAGCGAGCATCTGGTCCTGCCAGCACTTCAGTTTTGGCAACTACTTCCAAGGCAAAGCATTATCCATTTCTGCACTTTGCTGGGCCTTTCTTGTATAAAAGTGGTTTTGACTGATTTGTTTCCATCTTGTTTCCATAGGCTGGTTCTGGCTCCCTTCATAAAGACAAACCATTGCCAATACCTCCTACACTTCGAGATCTTCCACCACCACCCCCTCCAGACCGGCCTTACTCTGGAGCAGAAACACGACCTCAGAGACGGCCCCTGCCTTGTACACCAGGCGATTGCCCATCTAGAGACAAACTGCCCCCTGTCCCCTCTAGCCGCCCAGGGGACTCATGGTTGCCTCGGCCAATCCCGAAAGTACCAGTAGCTACCCCAAGCCCTAGTGATCCTTGGAATGGAAGAGAACTGACCAATCGGCACTCACTTCCATTCTCATTGCCTTCACAAATGGAACCTAGAGGAGATGTTCCTAGACTTGGAAGCACATTTAGTCTGGATACTTCCATGGTGGGTCCTAAATTTTAAACCATTTAGCCTAGTAGTATCTGTGGGTGGCATTTTATGGTCAAAAGTGTTCTGTTGAACTGGGCATGGTGGTAAATACTTTTCATCCCAGCACTTGGGAGGCAGAGGCATTCGGACCTCTGAGTTCAAGGATAGCCAGGGCTGTGTAGAGAGACTGTCTGGGGTGGGGGAAAAGTGTTTTGTTTTATTGACAGAGTTTTGGTCTGTATCCCAGGCTGGCCTCAAATTCTTGATCTTTTTGCCTCAGCTTCCTTAAGTAGCTGAGATTATAAGTATGCACAACTGTGCCTGATTCTGAGCCAGTTATTCAGTGGGTTTTGTGTAGAATTCAAAGATAGCACAATTCCTAACTTAGGAGAAGTATGTAAACAAAAGCTGAGATGGCTCAGCATAAAGACTCTTCCAATCTGAGTGTGATTCCTAGCATGGTGTGGAAAGAAGTGAATTTGGAAAGGAGTCTGCTTAAGAAATACCCAAGGAGCCAGGTGCACACCTGTGATCCCAGTATTTGGGAAGCAGAGGCAGGTAGATCTTGAGTTCAAGACTAGCCTCGTCTACGTAATAAGTTCTAGGACCGTTAGGGTTACACAATTAGACTCTGTCTCAAATAAAGAAAGGAGAGAAAGACCCAAGAGCTGATACTATGGCTCAGTAGGTAAAGACACTTGTTGGTAAGCCTGATAACTACTCAAGTATGATCCCTGGAACTCATGTAATAAAGGAGGAGAAGAGAATACTGAAAGTTATCTTGTGGCTTTTACACACACACAATAAATAAATGTCTTTATTATTGTTATTTTAAAGAAACAAGAGGGCTAGAGAGAGGCTCAGCATATAAGAACACTTACCGCTCCTGCAGAGGACCTGGGTTCAATTCCCAGAACCCACATGGTCTCCTACAAATTCCTATAATTCCAGTTCCAAGATATCTAATGCCCTTTTCTGACTTCTGAGGGAACAAAGCACACATGCGGTATACATATGTACATGCAGGCAAAACACTCACACACATTATTAAAGTCTTCAGAAAAAAAATACATACACACTACACACACACTTGTGAAAGCATGTTACTTTTTAAGAGTAAGTTCCAGGACAACAAGGGCTGTTACACAGAGAAACCCTGTCTCGAAACAAAACAAAAAAGTGTGTGTGTGTGTGTGTGTGTGTGTGTGTGTGTGTGTGTGTATGGTGTAGTAGTGTAGTTGATGCCAGTAGACAACCAATTTTGTTTCATCTGTTTTTAGAGTTAGAATGAATAAGGTATTTCCTAGCTTTCTTCTCTCTGACTCTCCCACTTGAAATTCCTTCAGAGTCAGAATCCATAGTGTGATAACCCTTGGGTTTGTGAGGTCTGTGGCTATGTTAATATTCTTGTGATTTTTTTTTTCCCAGTAGGTTGGTAAGAGGAGATACTTAGCCATAGTTGGGAAAGAGTTCTTTTCAGACCTTTTCTTACTTTGCAGACTATGAATAGCAGTCCAATAGCAGGTCCAGAGAGTGAGCACCCAAAAATCAAGCCTTCCTCATCTGCCAATGCCATTTACTCTCTGGCTGCCAGGTAAGCATATTAAAGCTGTGTTCATTCCGTGCAGTGGGTATTTCTTTTTCATGAGACAAAGCCTCCCTAGGTAGACAATGATGGCCTCAGACTTAGAATTCTAAGCTGAGTGTGGTTGGTGCATGCCTGTATCTGGCACCTCAGAGGCTAAGGCAGTAGAATTGCTACAAGTTTACAAGCTAGCAAAACTCCTTCTCCAAACAAACCAGTGGCTGGACAGTGGCTCAGTTGTTCAGTTACTTGCTGCTCTTCCAGAGGACCCGAGTTAGATTCCCAGCACCCACATGGAGGTTCACAACCATCTGTAACTGCAGTTCCAGGGGATCCAGTGCCTCTGGCCTCCTTGGGCCCTTGCACTCATGTGCACATACCCATTTGTAGACACTCATAAATATCTCATGTTTTATTATAACTAAAAGTAATAAAAATGATCTTAACCAAAAGGTGACCTCACAAGTCTCCCATTCTGGCCCTGAGTGCTGTCATTTTTGTGTTTTGAAATATTTTTCTTTTCATTCTTTTTTCTTTCTATGTGTGTATAGGTCAGTCTTGCTGAGTCTTGCCTTTTTTTTTGTTTTTTTGTTTTTGTTTTTGTTTTTTTTTTGGTTTTTCAAGACAGGGTTTCTCTGTAGCTTTGGAGCCTGTCCTGGATCTCACTCTGTAGTCCAGGTGGTCCTCAAACTCACAGAGATCCGCCTGGCTCTGCCTCCCAAGTGCTGGGATCAAAGGCGTGCACCACCACCGCCTGGCTGAGTCTTGCCATTTTTATTAATCTTTTTGAAGAATCAATTTTAGCCGGGTGGCGGAGGCAGCGGCAGCACACGCCTTTCATCCCAGCACTTGGGAGGCAGAGCCAGGCGGATCTCTGTGAATTTGAGGCCAGCCTGGTCTACAGAGCAAGATCCAGGAAAGGCGCAAAGCTACACAGAGAAGCACTGTCTCAAAAAACAAAACAAAACAAAACAAAAAAGAATCAATTTGGTTTTGTTATGTTTCTGTGCCATGATTTTTAAATGTGTACTTTGGTGGCACATGCCTTTAATCCCACTCTGGAGACAAAAGCAGGAGAATCTCTGAGTTTGAGGCCAGCCTGGTCTACAGAGTGAGTTCTAAGCCAGCCAGGGCTACTGAACAAACAAAAACAAAACAACAAACAAGCAAAAATGTGTACTACTTTTATAATCAGGAAAGCATTATGTAGATATAGAGAGGCAAATAAGTGTTAGTGCTTCTTGTTGATTATTTAGAATATGCAAAAAAAAAGATACTAAGAAGCATGAGTTGAGGTCATGTTTCTTAAAAAGTTGGTATTTTGACTTAGTCTCCTTTCATAAGGTAGGACTGCAGAAGTTTTTGTTTCATTTTAAGTTTTTTGTTTTATGTGGGTACCTGAATATATGTCTGTGTACTATGTGCAGGCAGTGCCCATGGAGATGTACCCAAAGAGAGAATCAGATCCTCTGAAACTGGAGTCACAGATGGTTGTGAGCTGCTATGTGCTTGCTGAGAATAGGACTCCAATCCTCTGGAAGAGCAGCCAGTGCTCTTAACCACTGAGCCACCTCTCCAGCCCCTGAGAAGTTTTAGTGCAGAAACTCAGTGAGAATTACATAATATGCGCAGCAATAGCAAGATCCCTGAAGTAGAGGCACAGGGATGTAGCCAGTCTAGCATGTGCAAGGGCCTGGGTTTGATTCCTGCACTGTCGAAAAAAAAAGGAAGGAAGGAAGGAAGGAAGGAAGGATGGATCAAGAGTCAGAAGTTAAGGACTAATCTAAGATGCTAACGACCAGGTTACTTTTTATCTCTTTATTTTAGATTTTTCTGGTAGGAAATATTGAAGAGAAAAAGAGATCATACTTTAGAGTAATACTTTTGACAAGCTGTGTAATCTCACTATCATAGACAGATTTTTGTATTGGGATTTGCTGCACATTGCTAGCATTCTGTTAGAAAGCCACCTGCTGTTCCTTGTTTTATGTCTTGAAAAAGAAAAAGAATGCTAACAGGAGCACTGTAACAAAACTTAATTGTGAGTTAAGGATAACTGGAACCTACTGCCCACCCCAGTTTAACATTTGGATCAACTGAAAGTAAAATTTATAGTTGGTGCATGTTTTCCTAAATACTTGCCATGGTCAGTGGAAATGATAGTGCCCTAGGTGCTATTTATTTTGTTTTGTCAAATTGAGTTGTATCAGTTCTAAATCTGTTTCATACTTGAACGTTTTCCAACCTTTTTTTTTTTTTTTTTTTTTTTTTAATTCTTCCAGGCCTCTTCCTGTGCCAAAACTGCCACCTGGGGAGCAGGGGGAAAGTGAAGAGGACACAGAGTATATGACTCCCACATCTAGGCCTGTAGGGGCTCAGAAGCCAGAGCCCAAATGGCCTTTAGAGTCAACCCAGAGTTCACGGTAAGCTCACAACAACCCCAGTTGTAGCCAAGTATATTTACTCAGAAATTCACTTACTGTTTTCCACCTGCTCGCTTTCTTATTGTACATACCGTTATCTAGTTCAGAATGAAAGCAGAAGGAAAAATCCAGACCCTGAAATGTTTACATCTCTAATATCAATAAGCAGTTGCATTGTTTGCACAGTGGCATAGTGACCTCCAGAACATGTACACCTTTAGCTTGTCATGAGTCAGTCTCACAGTATTTATTAATGGTACTGGTACAAAAAGAATATGTTCTGAAAGAATTAGGGTCAAGGTAGTTAGAAGCAGGTTAGTCTTCTTAAGTTTGCAAAACCAATTTTGTTTGTGAAGACCATTGTGCCTCTTTGTGGTTCAGAGCGTGTGACTGTGACCAGCAGACTGACAGCTGCACGTATGAAGCAATGTATAACATTCAGTCTCAAGCACTGTCTGTGACGGAAAACAGTGCCTTTGGTGAGTACCTGTCTTCTACTTCAAAATTGATATGCTTGTGTACAGCACCTGTCTGTAATTTTAACACTTGGGAGTCTGAGGCAAAAGGATTGCAAGTTTGAGGCCAGGCTAGCCTACATAACTAAGACCCTGTCTCAAGAATAAAAAGAGAAGAAAACCATAGGGATGCTCTGTAACATTTGGTTGAGACAGCTTACCCTAAGAGAAAATTATTCTCAGTACTCTCTGGCAAAAAGTCTTTGATTCATGTACAAGATGGGCCCTGCTTTGCTTTATTTCCTTTTTAGACACTAGTTCCTAACTGTTTTTCCTGCTTTCAGGGCCTGGAGACATCTGTGTTATATAGCTTGGATCTCAGTACTAGCAACTCTTTTATTTCCATTACATTGATAGTTCTTTTGTGTGTGAGTGGTAAATACTCAATTCCCATGTTAAACAGTTTTATCAAGGTGAAAGTTCAAGAAGCCTGCATACACAAGTCCTTTGGCCAATCTTCTCAGGTGAAATACAGATAGGAAGCTCTAAAATAACACTTGAGGGGCTGGAGAGATGGTGCAGTGGTTAAGAGCACTGTCTGCTCTTCCAGAGGGCCCGGGTTCAATTCCCAGCTCCCACATGGCAGCTCACAGCTGTCTATAACTCCAGTTCCAGGGTACCTGACAAAACACCAATGCATATAATTAAAAAATAAAATAAAATAAAATAACACTTAAGTCTGTGGCATCAGCAGCTATTAGCCTTAGCAAGAATGACTGTTGACATGTTCAACGAGCGAGCTGGTTTTATTTTATCTCCATCCACAGGGCCTCAAGTTGTATTTAGTGTACAGTAGACATTTGAGTAACTGGTGAATGAAATGAATGGTTGTATACATGGGTGAATGAATGGATGCTTCTGGATGAAGTATGTCAGGAGAGGACAAAGTGTATACCAACTTTCTTCCAGGGGAAGGGAATTTGGCTACAGCCCACACCAGCACTGGCCCTGAGGAATCAGAAAACGAGGATGATGGGTATGATGTGCCTAAGCCGCCTGTGCCGGCTGTATTGGCTCGCCGGACTCTGTCTGACATCTCTAATGCCAGTTCCTCCTTTGGCTGGCTGTCTCTGGATGGTGACCCTATGACAAGTGAGTCTGCAGGCTGCCTACCTGTCCTGGATTGCTGTCTGGCCTCTGTTTATAACTGAAAGTCATGACCCTCTGGTGGTAGGAAGTCAGTGAGTGGATGTAGCAGACTGCACTGTATCTAAATGTTGGAAAGCTGGTCCTAGGTCCCACATTAGGAAGTGAAACTCTGTAGGTGGTGTTTAAACCACAACTCCTCCTGTAGAGGAGGGCAGGGCTTCTAGCTCTTCTGAGTATGTGTGTAACGATGGGAATTAGGCTTGATGGAAGTTCTTTTTTTTCCCCCCCATAAGCCCTGTCCAACTGGGAAGGAGTGTGCTGCCCTCAAATACATATTTTATGGGCCCAGGGCCCCCCACGTTGGTCTCTGGTATCCAGGACTACTCTTGCACCTGTGGCCGCCTCGTAGGGAAGCAGCCAGAATAGCTCACTTTGGAAATTGAAGACAACTTTCAGAACAGCTGATAGAAAAGATCTAACATCTAGTTGCCCTTCTAGGTAGGATCCCCACCCAATCTGGCTTATTGCTTCTTCTTTGCAGTTTAGGCTGTATTATTTGTAGAAGGAATAATTTAGTTAGTGTGTAAACTTGTTGCTCAGTATAACACACAGTGTAGGTGTTATATGCTTCTCAGAGTCGTAATTACTGTTACAAGAATGGGGGCATGACATATTTAGAAGGTTCTTCCCTCTGTGATAAGAGTCTAGATCTAAAACCCAGCTAATTTTAGTCTGATGATCTAGCTCAGCAGCAGAACACCTTACCTACTGTGTATATAGCCCTGAGTTCAGTGCTAGCACCGCAAATAAAACCCAGACTTGTGCTAGGCATGGTAGCTCACTACTGTAATCTCAGCACTCAGGAGACTAAGCTGTGAATTCGAGTCCAATCTGGGCTACAGAGTGAGCTCCTGTTTCAAAACAAAAAACAGAACTCCAGCCTTGTGACAGAAGAGCATATTATTAGCACATTGTTATTGTTAGTGCCATTAAATTCGAGCTTCTCGAGATTTGCGAATATTTTCTTTCCTTTCTCTTTTAGATTTCAATGAGGGCTCCCAAGTTCCTGAGCGGCCCCCTAAACCATTCCCTCGGCGAATCAACTCTGAACGCAAAGCAAGTAGCTATCAGCAAGGTGGAGGGGCCCCCGCTAACCCTGCTGCCATCGTCCCCTCACCACAGCTCTCCAGTGAGATTGAGCGCCTCATGAGTCAGGGCTACTCCTACCAGGACATTCAGAAAGCTTTGGTCATTGCCCACAACAACATTGAGATGGCCAAAAACATCCTCCGGGAATTTGTTTCTATTTCCTCTCCTGCCCATGTAGCTACCTAGCACATCTCTTCCTGCCATGGCTTCAGAGGATCCATGAGCTGGGCTCTTACTCAAGGAGCACCTAGGAAAGCAGTGGCTTCTTTTGGGACATCACAGTGAGGTCCTGCCTTTTCTGTGGGTACTGACACCCATGGTTCCAAGATTTCAAAGCAGTGGAATGAAAATGGAGCAGCTAGTGTGTTTCACTGTTGGATTGGTCTTAAAGTCTGTTTGTAGTCCTTCAGTCCCCATTAGGAGAGAATGGACTTTATTAAATGATAACCTACCCCTGGAACAGTACAGAAAGCAGAAGTGCTGTGCTGTAGCCCTAGTTAAGGACTTAAGACTTTGTAATTAAGGGTGGGTGGGTGTGTCTGTCTGTCTGTCTGTGTCCTATGATTATAAGATTATCCTGCTGTGTGTGAATCCAGGCAGGGAGTTAGCACAAGAGCGTCAGGAAGGAATCTCTGAAGGCTCCCATCTACTGTGGTATTGCACCTAGCCCTGCTGGATGTTACAACCTCAACACTCCCCTCTGGCCTAGATTATCATGTGCTTAGCTAAGTCTTAGAGTGTTAGGATACCCTCTGTCCTTTCCCCTAGAGACACCTTACTCTGCCTTCTCCTCATTGGTGTTCTGTAGGCTTGCTGTGACCTGAAGCCAAGCAGCTTACAGGATGTTCTTTTATGTCTGATGGTGTTGGTTTGTTTGGTAGAATAGGTGGGAAGGTACTATTCTGTGGTTACAGTTATGATTGTGCTAGCAGCTAACACTGGTCACTCCAAAGTGCTGTTTCTATAGGAACCTTGAATTTGTTAAAATAAGATGTTTAAATTCTCCTAATTACCTAATGACTGGTTTGAGATAGAGGCCTTCATATACATTCCGTGTCTTCCTCAGAAAATAGTCTGTGGGAGTCTGTTGCCTTGGTGCCAGGTATGTGTTTTTGATGTAGGTAATGAGTCTTTCTACCTAACAGGAACAGAAGAACATTTGTTTCCAGGGTAGCTTTCCAGCCCAAATACCATGGAGCTTTTAGGAAGCTTCAGTCACATACTGTTTAGGTTTACACAGTAAACCAGTAAGGACTTACCTATTCAGTCTTTCTTGCCAGTGGTTAATTTCAGCTTAGGGATTTCTCCCTTGAACAGGAGGGAGGTTAACCTTTCAGAAATGATTTCTTTTTTTGCCCTCTAAGGAGTAGGGATAACCCTAATTACCTTACAGCATTTGCTAATGAGTGGCACCTTTCCTACATTGGTGCCACCCAGTGACTTGGTTGCTCATGTGCCTAGGGCTTTGGGAGTGGTTTCTCTTTCTCCTTCCTTGCCCTCTTATTGGGCCCTAGATATAATCTAATCACTGCATCATCCACAGTATTCACATCATTCATTGAAATCTTTTAGTCAAAGACAATTTGGGACAATGTAGTTTGTGTATTTACAGTTCATCAAGATTTGGAGTCAGTTTGGAGACCTGCTTCTCAGTCCCTGTTATGACCCCTTGGGTTCAGTGAGTTCTCTGACTGGAGTCTTACTGACTTCCCTGGCAGCATTTACCCTTTCTCCTGTCGCATGCAAGCTGTTTTTCTAATGAATCCACTCTATTCTTTAGGTCCAGACAGAAATGACCCACTAAGATTATACTTTCTTTCCATTCTTAACATTTTTGCAAGTAAAACCTTTTGAAGTCTCTTTTGGTTTCTGAATGCTTCAAGGTCTTTGGGTTTTATCCTCTTGCCTCAGAGCTATTTCTGTTCCCAGGGTAGACATTACAGTACTTCATATTGACTTGCCATGGTTACCCAGTGGTTCCTCTGCATAGCAGTGAGTAGGAAACAATAGCTTGTCATCCACTTCAAAAAGCTTGTGACATCCAATTTTGTGTTTCTTTGAATATTGAAAGCCTAAACCAGGCATGTTGACATGCGCCTGTAATCTCAGCACTTGGGAGATGGTGGCAAGATGATCAGGAGTTCAGTACCAGCTCAAACCCATCTCAAGACAAACAACAGGGGTTGAAGAGATGGCTGATCAGTTAAGAGCATTTGTTCTTGCAGAGGACCCAAGTTGGGTTCCTCGCAGCTACATGGCAGCTCACAACTATCTGTCACTCCAGATCTAGAGGGATCTGATGCCCTCTTCTGACCTCTGTGGGCACCAGGCACACACATGGTGTGCATACATACATGCAGACAGAACATTCATATACATAAAATTAAATAAATTTTTTAAAAAGTATTTAAAAACAAAAGAAAACAAAAATTTGAAGACCTCAACAGAACTAGGAAAAAGCTACAAGCCCAGTCTGTCTATATTGGAGTATTTCTTTCCCTGCAGATATTAGCTACTATCTGAAGATCTATCAAGAAAACAAATCATTGACTACATACCTTTTGCCTTTTCTGTGTATCCAAGTCTTCTGTGGAGGGCTAAGGATGTAGCTCAGTTGGTAGAGTGCTTGTCTAGCATTCACAAAGCCCTGGTTCAGTCCCACACCACATAGAACAGATTGTGCTGAGGCATACCTCGAATCCCTAGCACTCAAGAAGTGGAGACAGAATTAGAAGCTCAAGGCTACTCTTGCCTACATAGCAAGTTTGAAACTAGCCTGGGCTACATGAAACCCTGCCTCCAAAAGAAAACAAAAACCAAATCTGTGGCAATTACTGCCATACTATCTAGGGAAATGACAGTTTTGTCCTGTCCTTTGCTGAGCACCCATGTAGCTCTGAAATGGGTGTTGAGTGGGGGTGAGTGGGTGTTTAGTCCCTATGCTGGGCAGACACATCTTTGATTAGCTTGGGTGTTGGTTTATCAGATGTGTTTCTGCAGGCATCAAGGTTTGAGACCATTGTGTGTAGGCCTTTCCTTTGCTCTGGGGATATTCTGGGGCCCGGGCCTGATATTATTAGGTAGCCTTAGGAAGGTTTCATGCCACTCATTTTGAAGATAGTCTCCAATTTTGAATTTCTTTTTCCTTTGAAGGCACCAATAACCAATTCTTCATTTTCCATTTGTATGGTAAGTTCTAATTCTTTAGCTCTTCTTCTGAGTTTACCTACAATCGCCCTTTCATAAACAAGCTTTATTTTGAGTTTTGCTATTTTTGGCAAACCCATCCCTTTTCCCTGCTCTGTGTTACAGTTAAGAAAACAGCTTTCACATTTTCCTTTTCCTCAACTTCATTAGGCCATCTTATTCAACAAAGATTATTGCTCCCTCTGTGTCTTTGTGGATTGCTTTACATGCCACCTCATTGATGGGTCACTGTCTTGCCAGGGCTCCAGGCAAGGCTTTTCTAGTCCAGTCCCAGGACTAGACTTTTCTAGCTGCCTTCCCACTGTCCTTCTAAAGTGAAAAGTTTTTTAAATGTCTTTAAAAACCCATGGGTTCTGAAATATACCTCCTAGTTAACAAACTGGGCAGCTCATGATCTCAGCCTTTGTATGTATTTATTTAAGCAGTGAATTGACCCTGGCTGACCATTCTCCTTCACTTATTCCCCTCTTCCTCCTCCCAGCCCTCCCCCCCCCCCCCCCATTTTCTTTCTCTTTCAATTCTCAGACATACCTATCACTGGACCACAGTGTGTGATAGTAGTACTGGCATCCTTCAGCTGTTCTGTGGGGTTTTTTTAAACTGGGGAGGGCATCTGGGATGGATAGGAGTCACTATTCTTAATATTTAAAATATTTATTTCCTCTGTGGGAAAGAAAATGTGTTTTATGGTCCAAGTAGCAAATTTACAAGTTAATTTTTGTAATATAACTTGCTTGCAGACCAAACCAAGGACCAGCTGTGTATTTCTTTTATGGCACCATTTAACAGGATTTAGTCTTTCTGTGATGATCAGCAATGGTGTTAATGCTGAACGTTCTCCTACCTCACGTCATGAGAATCAGAAGGCTGCTGGCCTTCTCAGACTTTCCTTCTTTCTGTTGGCCTTTCTGACTCTGGAATGATCACTCTACTAAATAGAGTATTCTAACCACTGTCCTGACTATAACCATTTGCTAATTTCTGCAAGTATTGGAGTGATTACTATGTGTCAGAAATGTCAGCTATATGTTCTCCCCTGCCACCTCATGGTGATTTATTGGTGTTGGGAAGTTAACCATGGGCTGTCCTTAACACTGTTTGCATTTGACCATACATGTGTGTATTCACAACTCTTTTATGTAGAGTTACCTTTCATTATAGAGCTGTCCTGCTTAAAATTGGCCCAAGACTTTCCTATGAACCTCTGTTGTCTTCCTGTAGCTTTGATAATATTTGGGAGATTCTCTTGTGTATACCTCATGGATTATCCTTTTTTGCTACAGATTTCTTAATCTCTTCAGTGGGTTGAGGGTCCACTGACTGAGAGTTGCACAGTAGAGCACTAAATGTTTAAGCAAAGCTTTTGCTGCAGTCTGCTTTCCAATCCAGTGCCTTCTTTATCTTTTTTACTGAGCTGCTTTTGTCCCCAGTCCTCCTTGTTGGAAAGGTTTTGTTTTTACCCTTCTGGGACCTATCACCATCTCCCTTACAATTTGGAATTTGTTTTTCTTTTCTTCAACAATCCTTGTGGCTAATTCTGTCTTAGGAGAGGTGGAAGGATTGGAAAGGGTGAGGACCTGATTCTCAGTCTGGTCTTGTAGGAGCTGGTCAGGAGCTGAGGCTGGATTCTGTCCACATAAGCCTTCCCAGAGCAGGCAGCTTATGATAGGTACCAGAGCCTTACTGCCAACACTATCATCTGGCACTTGAAGCTTCACAATTCAGCAGAAGTACTCTAGCACTACACAGAGCATCTGGATTCAACTGTGATCGCAGTCTCACACACACACACACACACACACACACACACACACACACACACACAGCCATTTAATGCATGGGAGACTTGGTTCTTGTGTATTACTGGGCTGGAAAAGTTAGACATAGTCCCTCCTCCTGCTTCACAGCATATTGGTATACATGACTTCAAAATAGGTACCCTTGTTCTTGAGTTCACTTGATCTTCTTACAGTGAATGTGGTTCTTCAGATTAGCTCAATAATTCTTGGAAAGAACAGGAGAAAGTTAAACCTGTCTACTGATTCCATGGGTCAGACCAGGCACCTCGAGGGAGTCTGTACTGGGCTGTATCTCTTGAGGGGATCTGTTTGCCAAGCTAGAACTCATGGAGCAAGCCTGTCTTTCAGCTCTTGAAAGGTAGAAGTAGAATTAGGAATTTTAGGCCAGCCTTAGATACATTGCAAGGTGAAGACGAGACTGGACTCTATGAATGTCTTGCATTTTCATGGAGAATATTTTCTCCTCTTCATTTCCAGCAACAGGGAAAGCAGCAACACCATTTGGTGCATGAGTGGAGATGCTCTCTTCAAGTGCGAATTACTGATGGAGTGGTTTCACTGCCAAGGGGCCTTTGGGTTCTTCCGCTGTAGTTTTCTTTATGTCTGACAGTTTGAAGGTGTAATCTTTCATTGTGGGAAAGTCATGGATGCAGGAACATGAGGTACCTGGTCACATTGTGCCTGCAGTCAAGGAGCAGAAGACAGTAATACTTAGGTTATATTCTTAAGGCAGAATATACTCAGCGAAAATATTGATTTGAGGGTTCATACCCCCATTGAACCTTACAGGGAGAACAGAGATATTGTGGCAGATAGGGAGCTTCCAAGAAGAGATATGCAAAGGAACTTCCACACTGGAAGCACAGTTGCATAGTTTCTGTTCTGCTATTCATCTGGGAAGTTGAAGAAATACCCCCAGCCCCCTGCCTTTTGTTGGCTTTTCGAGTACAAGGTTCCTCTGTATAGCCCTGGCTGTCCTGGAACTCGCTCTGGAGATCAGGCTGGCCTTGAACTCAGAGATCCCCCTGCCTCTGCCTCTGGAGTATTGGGATTAAAAGCGTGTGCCATCACTGGCACCACCACCACCCAGCTGGAAATCCCTATTTTTAACTTACTCAGAGTCACTGTTATCTTTCCTTTTGTTCTCCTTAGAGTCTTGGCACCCAAGATTACTTTCCCCTAGTCTGTTCTTGGGTGGCATTTCGTAGCCTCCATTCACCCTCCAGTCCTCTTCTGTATTCCCTAAAGGGCAGCTCTTAGCTTCCGAGGTAGCTGCTGCCTTTCAGCTTGGCTCTCTTCTGGTTTTAGTGCTGAATACCTGTTCACTCTCTGGGCTCTTGACCAGTCTCCTACATCCCTCTTCTTTGTCTTTCTGTGAGGGAGCCTGCAGTGATGTTCCTAGCTCTGCTTTCCTAGGCACCATTGAGACGTTTGCCAGGATCCAGATATTTTCGGTGTCTAATTGAGCTTGTTCTTTGAGCTCCTTAGACAAGCTACCTGTGTCCTCCCTGTCTGTTGCTTTTTCTCTAGTTCTGTAATAAGTGTGTGGTTTTTGTTTGTTTGGGTTGGGTTTTGTTGTTGTTGTTGGGGTGGGGGTAGGGGGAGTAAAACTATGCTTCTGCTTGCCTGGATCTTTGGAATCCCATCTTAGAGCCTGCCCTGCGTTTTAAGGCATATCATACATACTACCCTGCTTTTAACTTCTAAATATTCAAGTCCTTTGGTATACACAGAAGTAACCTACTAATCCAAAGATATACATTGAGGCACATAGGAAGGCAAGAGAAGATCATCAGATTTTGCATTTGATGTCTAGTCTAGGCTCCTGAATGAAGACGAGAGGGATAGTAGTGCCATGTGCCTTCAGTGCCCCAGGAAATCTGGGTTAGTTGCAAGGCAAAGTACCAGTGTTTCTTGGTTCTAGTAAGTAGTAGCACAAGACTTAAGAGATGGAGAAATAGGGACAGGGAGGCCCTACACATTGTTTTGTGCCTGATGAAGAGCACCGTGGGGAAGGGCCAGCTGCCGACCAACAGCTGCTTGGAGATCTTGCAGCCTCTTCCCTGTTTTAGTGCTTGAGAAAAATGTGGCTGACCACTCCTTGTCTTGTACAGAGCCCAGGCTGAGCGCCAGCCTCAGATCTACTGATTTGGCAGCTGAACAAATCAGCCCTGAGTTGTGATCACCTGGCCCTGCAGTCCTGATTCAGTCCCACAACTGAATGTGAGATGCAAACTCCAATTTTCCTTCCCTCTAAAACAGAATGGAGGCCAGAGAAGATTGCTCAGTGCATGCTGCGTACAGCTCCTCAGGCTCACACTGCCTCCCCACATAGGCCCGGAAGTGGAGTGTGTGGTGCCTGTGTTGCTCCTTCCCCACTACCTCTCACCCAGTAGTGGAGAGGGTGACTCTGTTGGCTGTCTTGAAGTGGTAAGAGGATGACAGACCTTGAGCTCTCTCTCGGCCTCTCCCTGCTCTCTGGGCTAGTGAGCCTGTCTGCAATGCACATGAGAGGAGGCGGCCTCTGACCGCCTCCTCAGCACCCTTAAGTGGGAAGTCTGACCTCTGCTGAGACATGCTGGGCATGGCAGCTGTAAGGTACCTCCTACATCTGCTTTCTGGCTGTGCTGACTTGGGATTTTTAACCTTATATATCTTTTTCCTGTATTCAAAACAAAACAATTTTTAGCACACTGAAAAAAAAAAAGCCAAATGTTTTGTGCCTTTCTAAGGCAGCGCTGTATCCCAGGCTGCATTTTAGGACTTAATATGGAAATACCAGAGTCTGAGCTCCTCTACCTTGAGTATCTTTAGCCCTAGAGTCTTGGGGACAAGGGTGTCTGGCTGGAGAGGTGGCACATAGGTGCCTGTAGTGTCCTTCCTCTGCCATGAGGCTTTGGAAAAGAGCAGCATTTTCTCCTGGCATCACTTGGTTGGTCCCAGGCAGCTGTTAGCGGTCCTCTGCTCTAGATGGCCTGCTCACGAAGCCTCCTGGTAGCAGGGCCCTGCCGAGTGGGGCTGAGAGGGACTCGCCCGGGAAGGGGGGTGGTTCATTTGTTGTCTTTTCATTTTGCTGGATCTTGAGCCAGCTTCAACCTCCTGCCTCTCCTCAGACGTGGCTTTCATTTGAAGGCTCCAACCTTAAAGCAGTAAGTGGCTGGTACCCCCCTCCAAAGGGTCTGCTTGCACCCAGGGAGGGGCCGTGGGACCCGGAAGCCTTTCACTAATACGATTATCACAGGTTTCAACCCCAAGTTGTCTTACCTCCCTTTCCCTGTTTCTCCCCTGCCTGTAGCTAACAAAGAGTAAGGGATAGAAATAGTTCTTAAGGTCCTCCTCATTCAAGATCTTAAAATTCTTGACTTGGGTGGGGCAAGAGAGAACTTGACATTTTCCCCAGAATAGAGTCCCAATTTGTATATCAGTGTTAAGAGAACAAAACACACTTAGGTGAGATTCTCGTGGACTATTTTTTAAATGTCATTAATATAAAAAGATTTCTATTAGCAGTATTTAATCAATCACTCTCCTATAAAGAGCAGACAGAGGTAAATACTCCTGCAGAGTAGTGGAGCTTTAAGACTCAGTTCTCTCAAGTCCATGTTGTTTTGCCAGTGTACTGATGTGTAGAGGTCTGTTATACTAATTAGAGGTCTGTTATACTAATGTTATTTATTAATTTTTTTCATTTCCATACAGTTAACTAAAGAGCTTTTTCAAGCACCCATGTCTGTAAAAAAAATATTTTTAAATAAAATTTCTTTTGTTGTAGCACACTTGGGTTCTGGCTTGTCTGGGGCTGGGGCGGTAACACACAGGGAGGGCAGATTTGAGACTAATGGCAGTGGTGCAGGGGATAGGAGTGTGTGGGTGGGGGGGGGGGAGTAGCTGCCAGTTAGCAGCATGCTGCTCAGCTCTGGATGCTCTAGAGGTGAAGGACAGTCTGTCTTCTGAGAGCCTATCCTCCATGATGAATGGAAAGCGGCATCATGCTTTGGGGACAATAACACTTTATTTTTCTAACATATATAACATATAAAAGGAAACATTTGCAAATTTACAGACAAAACCATATATATATACACGTATGTATGCATGTATGTACACACACACACTCACAGATGCACACATACCCCCAAAAGCTCTTGCCAGGCCAAGTTTTCATTTCTAAGTACCATTCTCCCACTTGGACTCTGCAGATCTGGACCCATAAGCTCCATGTAGAAATTTGGTACTAATATACCTCTAAGCTTAATCCCCATGAACAGTAGACCTCCTCTCTGTCCCATCTCTTATCTTTCAGTCTCCCATTGTCCACCGAGGGAATGCAGGAAGCTTGGGCTCAGTAAGTAGTCTTCACTCCAAAACACACAAACAGAACAGTGCTTCCTTACTCAGGGATATGTCTGAAGGATTACCACCAATCCCTGACTTCTGCCCAAAGGAAAAATATCCCAAAAGACCCTGAAAGAGCAGCAGGCAGGAAAGTCCAGAAGCAGTGCTGCAGCTGCCTCTGGACTGTGGGGTTCTCTGAAGGACCAGTGTGAACAGTGTATGTGACCACATGCCCAGGTCCCGGATCACATGATACAACTAGCACAAAGACAGCCTGTGAGGAGAGAACACCTGCTCAGAGGGCAAGCCCACTCAGCTGATGGCAGGAGATGGATCGGCAACCACCAGCTGTGTAAGGGAAAAGTCCATTTGGGAAAACGGGGAAAAAAAAAATAGCCAGGTGGTGGTGCACACCTTTAATCCCAGCACTTAGGAGGCAGAGACAGGCAGATCTCTTTGAGTTGAAGGCCAGCCTGGTCTACAGAGTGAGATCCAGGACAGACACCAAGACTACACAGAGAAACCCTGTCTCGAAAAATGAATAAAATAAAATAACCCTCCCCACTCCTGGGAGACTGAGGCCCTCAGTCACTTGGGATAAGCATCACTCAGTGGACACAGAGGAGGACTCCGAAACCAGGCCTCCGTGGCCAAATGAGATCCTCCAAATGGCTCTTGTCCCAACTCTTGGCTCTCTGGACCTGGTCTGTAGGGGACCTGAGTAGGGGTCTTCCCTGCTGTCCCTCTGGAGGCTTTAGCTTGGGGTGAAGACTGAGCAGGGAGCAGGAAACGTTGGTGAGTCAGCTAATGCCTCAGATCGATGTATTTCTCTCCCTGAAAATGGGTAGAGAGAAGGAACCAGAACATGAGGAGCAGGCAGGTTCACAGCCTGAGCACCAGGGGGGAGGGAGGGAAGCAGAGCTGGTGAATCTGCAGCAGCCTTGAGGCGACCAGCAGAAGTGGGAAGGGATGGGAAGAGACAGAAGAACCCCAGCTGAGTCTGCAGTGGGAGAGACGCTACACTGTTAGAGAAGGTAAAGTGAGGCTTCGCTCTGTCTCCCCATCTCTAACCAAGGAGGAAGGACAGAAAGAGTTAGTGTGTGGGAACAGGTACCATTAGCCCACTTCCCCCAGTTCCTGAAGGGGGTGGGGTCGGGCCCTGGCCTCAGGAGCTGCCTCCTACCTGGTCTCCTGGAGCCCTCTTGTCACTGCTGCCGCCCTGTAGGAGAGCCGTCTCTTCTGGGGGCTTATCTGACTTAACTTCAACTACAAAGTCACTCTTACGAGTCGGGGGCAGCGTGCTGGGAGGAGGGAGGTGAGAGGTTGGCAACCTGGGGCCAAGGGAAGGGGAGGGCCTTGTGGGATGGATACTCTATGGACTCCGGGGCCAGCTCAGGAAGGGAGAATGCAAGATGTGGTTGATGGAAGTTGGGCAGTGGGCAGTAAAAAAAAGGTCCAGTTTCTGCTCTCAAGGGATAAGTGGGCACTAGGTAGGCAGGGGAGGTCCCCTAGGAGGTAGCAAGCTGGGCAGCCGAAAATGGGGAGGGAGTAGGGGCCATGAGCCTGGCTTACATCTCTTGTTTTCCTGAGCGTCCACATGGCAGTTTGCCCTTCTTGTAGAAGAAATAGAGGGTAGCGCCCAGTACAGCAAGGACCAAGATACACACGATCACAGCCACAATGACCACACCTTTGCTCTCTGGTGGCGGCAGCTTTTTCTCTGTCCGACAAAGACACTTGTAGTCACTCCCCGCCCCAGGCTGCCACACTGCTGTTGCTGCCCCACCCTATACAGCCCAGGGTGACAGATGGGCTGTTTCGTTTCTCGACAGGGCAGAATGGGCACCCTGGCACAGGCCTGTTCTTTGCCAGGCCTGGCTTACCTGTGGAGGTGCTGTTGGCTCTTGTGTGAGGACTGACTGTGGAGGTGCTGAGGCCAGTGGTGTGGCTGAAGTCAGGTGTGAGGGTGGTTAAAGTGACTAGGAGGCAGAGGGGGGCGGGGTTAGTAGAAGCGCACGTTAACGCCCGTGCCTGGGCACGCCCCTGCGGTCCTCTGCAGGGAGGCAGCTCTCACCCAGCTTGAGGATGATAATGGTGGTATTTGAGCCCAGGGAGTTGGAGGCTGTACATTCTGCACCTGTCTCCAGCAGCTCCGGGGTCACAAGGACATTCAGGGTGCTCACTACTGTCTGTGGATCTGGGTTCCATTCAGTTGCCTGGAAGTAAATGGGCAACTCCCAGAGTGGGAGGATCTCCCGCCATGGCCTCAAAGCCTAGGCAGGGATTAAGAGAACGGGGAAGATAAATCAAGCCTTCTCACCGAGCCATTGACATTCCAGGAGATGGTGGGCTGAGGATGTCCTGAAGCCTCACAAGATAGATTCAGTACTGCATTCTCTTGTACCCACACCTTCCTCTCCTTTAATGCCATCCATGGGGACCCTTGGGGGAGGAAAGGATTAGGCCCCCAAATACCCTGCTTCTACTTCCCACCACAGTTCTCAGGGTGCCAGCTGACTTTTTTGACCTCCAACAGCTCAAAAGCACCCAACTCTGGTGACCTGAACACTATACAAAGGGCCTCACCAAAAATGCCCACGCTGACCAGCTGTGTCCGGTTCAAGCCAGGAACATTAGGAACAGATGCCATGCAGAGATAACGTCCCCCTGCTTCCCGTTTCAAGTTGTTTAGCTGGAGAACAGGTCCCTTTCCCAGTAGCTGGCCTGTCTAGGGGTGAGAGATGGGTCAGGGGATCTGAGAAGAAGCAAGCTCTTGCCCACAGTCCCAAAGCCATCCGGGTACCTTGTCTCTCAGCCACTGGAACTCAAGGTCCTGGTTACTCTCTGCCTCACAGGTCAGTGTGAGGCTATCGCCTTCCTGGGCTTCAGGGGCGGCTGGATTCACTCGGACATCAGACACATCTGGAGTTATAGCAAAAGTGTCAGCCTGGGGAGGACCACCAGTTCCCTCCTGCCTCAGGCTGAACCTCCATCCTAGTGCCTCACAGTTCACTAGCAGCTCCTGAGGGTCACTTGATAGGGGGACCATAGTTTCCAAGTCCAGGCTGTGACACTGGTAGAGTCCACTGTGTTGCTTCTGGGCAGGCTCCAGGAATAGGATACCATTTTCATCAGTGGCCTCCTCCTCCATCTCCCCAGTGTTGGAGTTCTGGGAGAGCACAAAAGGGCGAGGGTGAGCCGATGCCCTCCAGCTGCTGGGTCTGCCTCTTTGCCTGTACCCTTGTGCACCCTCCATGCACCCAGCACGGAGCCCTCCGAACCTGCTTGTTGATAGTGAAGTGGGGTTGAGGGTTGCCGTCAGTCAGACACCGGATTTTCACATGATCTCCTTCCTTCAGCAGTCCCACGGGCTCTACCTCCATCCACACTTTTTCTGCAGGGTCTGTGCAGACAAAGTGGAAGGCTCTCAGCCCAAGAATTGGCCCTGAATTTGATGCAGAGGGACCAGCAGAAGTTCCAGCAGGTCCACCCCCCAAAACCAGAAGAGCTAGTCAACACTTACAGAAGACAGGGACAGTGACCTCCTTAGACTCCTTCATGCGGTTCCCACTGGGGAGCCGGTAGCTGAGTTCACAGTAAAACTGGGCATCTTTGTCTTCCTTGACTAGCTGTGCATTCAGAACACTCTGCAGGGTGTACAAGCCACTGGACTCCACAGTCTGGGACGACTGGATCTGAACACCTGGGCAGGGGGGGAAGCAAGGCTTGGCCTCAGGACCCCTCCCGCAAGCTACTCCTGGGGATCAGCAGGGAGATATCTAAGGGAGAGAGAGAGGCCCATGGCCAAATACAAACTGGTAACCCTTCAACCCAGCACTTTTATTGCTTGCTATCTACCCTAAAAAGGCATTTACACCTTAGCACATACACAAGGATGTGTGCCAGGATCACCCCAGAGACAAAGGAAAATGGAGTTAGGCCAAAGGCTTCGTGGTAGAGCATGTTCTTAGCATGTGTAAGACTTTAGGTTCAAGCCTCAGAATCCAAAGCACAAGTCCAAAGTGACGAAAAACTGAGACATTAAGTGCTATCAGGAGAATGGTAACAACCGCATTATATTCGGTACGACAACAGGAAGCAAAATGGACTCCATCTGAACAGACTGGCCTGGAAACACTACAAAAAGGGATGTGTCCCCAAATTACCACTAAGGTCAGGGCTTCTTCAGGTCAGCCCTATTGATGTTTTGGACCAGAATTAATTCTTTGTGGTGGGGCCACCTTGTGCATTTTAGGATGCTGAGCTATATTTTTTACCTCTACCTACCAGATGCCAATAGCAGCCTCTGTGTTTGTGACACCCACTAATGCCCCCAGACACTGCCAAGTATCCCCCAGAGTGGTATGTATGCAAAAATCACCCCTGGTTGAGACAGTAAAAGGCAAAAGCCTTGCCAGGCGGTGGTGGCACACACCTTTAATCTCAGCACTCAAGAGGCAGAAGCAGGCAGCTCTCTGTGAATTTAAGGCCAGCCTGGTCTACAACGCAAGTTCCAGGACAGCCAGGACTCTTACACAGAGAAACTCTGTCTTGAAAAACCAAGCCAAACCAAAACCATACAACATGTAAGCCTTGAGCCAGGAGTGGTGGTACATGCATAGAATCCCAGCACTTGGGAGACAGGTAGAGCATCACCAGTTTTAAAAGCCAGCCAGAGTTGCATGGGTTCCTGTCTCAAAACACCACGTGAAAACCTCTGTAGCAAACATTTATTTGTGATAGACACAGAAATAGGAATGAAAGAAAATAACAGTCACTTCTGGGAGGAGTTGACCAGAAAGAAATTCCTAGCGTGTTTATAGCCTAAATTTTATCCTTTAAAAACTTTTTTTGTGCTGGGTGGTGGCGGCACACGCCTTTAATCCCAGCACTTGGGAGGCAGAGCCCGGCGGATCTCTGTGAGTTCGAGGCCAGGCTGGTCTACAGAGCGAGATCCAGAACAGGCACCAAAACTACACAGAGAAACCCTGTCTCGAAAAACAAAACAACAACAACAACAAAACAACCCTTTTTTTTGTTGTTGTTGTTGTTGGGGCTGGAGAGATGGCCCAGGGGTTAAGAGCACTGGCTGCTCTTTGAGAGGTCCTGAGTTCAAGTCCCAGCAACTATCTATAATAGGATCTGATGCCCTCTTCTGGCATGCAGGTATACATTCAAAGGCACTCATACATAAAATACAAGTAATTAAGTACAGAATTTTTGTAACGATTTTTTTATGTATATTAACGTTTTGCCTGAATGAGTGTATGTGTACTGTGTGCATGCCTTCTGCCCTTGGAGGTCAAAAGAAGCCATCAGATTCCCTGGAACTGGACTTGTGGATGGTTGTGAGCTGTCATGTGGATGCTGAGAACTGGCCTGGGTCCTCTGCAGACGCAACCAGTGCTCTTAACTGAGCCTACAGTCTGAACTATTCAACATCACCTGTATGGTTCTTCTGTTTGTCTCAATAAAATTTCTAAAAGAACATGCTAGGTGGTCCTCCAGAGACTAAGTAGTAAGGGGTTACTCACGGTTCTCCTCCTCTTGCAGGGGCCGACCATTCTTGTACCAGATGACTTGAGGAATGGGGTACCCATTCCTCCCCACACAGGTAGCAACCTAAAGAGGACAGGATGGGAGTCTCCTTGCTTCTGACAACCCCCTCTGCCCCAGCTTAGGCCCTGTTCACCATCACTTGACCTACAGCATCTCACCTCCCTAAGCTCTTGCCTGTCCACATGGATGCCCACGACATTGGCCTGGATGGTCGGCTCTTCCGGAGCTTCTACAACAGAAGGGAAATGAACAGAGACGTGGAAACTCATCTTTACCTGGTCCACACTACCCTGAAGGCAGGAACGAAGGGGCACTCACTGTAGACTTGAAGCTCAATGTAGTGATCCGGGAGCCGTGGCCGCTTGCTCTTACACAGGAACATCCGCTCGTCGTGGGGAGTGACTTGACTCAGGGCCAGAGTAGCCCCCGAGTCCTGGAGGCTAAGGCGGTGCTCATATTCCCCAGATTCACTCTGGCCCTGGCCCTGGCGCACACGGAAAATGGGTATCTGCCTCTCCTTGTGAATCTGAGGGCAAGGAGCAGAGAGATGAGCTACCCACCCGAGGGACAGCGCTTCCCACCTACTGCCGCCCGCCCTTCAAAGCCCAGGCACTCACCAAAAACCAGTCCACGTGGCTGAAGTTGCCAGAGGAATGTGAGGGGCCACACTTGAGAAGCGCTGTGCTGCCCACTTCCACCTCCACCGGTTCTGGTGTGAGTGCAGGTTGTTTTTCCTCTCCTGGCACACCTGGGCAAGGGGAGGAGCATGCCCAGCAGCCTTGTCAGCTCCAGCTGCTCCATCCTGTCCTGTCCCCTCTCCTCTCCTGGCTCACTGCAGCTGTTCTACTCTCCAAGGGTCTGGAAAGGGCCCTGTCCTCTCTCTACCTTTAACGTCACCATACCCTCACCCCAACCTGAGTCAGTTCTCTCCCAGTGGAATATGGACTGGAACAGAAAGTGACTGTGGGGTACTGCTTAAAAGAAACTGGCGGAGAGACAGATAAGGGGAACATGGGCTATGGGCCAAGAGGAAGGCCCCTTTGCTCCTGGGCCCCTTCCTAGTCCTGGTGAGCTCAGACTATGAGAATGCAAGGCATGTGCCAGGCTGGGGCACAACAGGCTCCTTTGTGTCCCCACCTCCCCAGGGAAGACGTCACTATTCTACCCTCTGCCCCCCAAATCCTCCAGAAGACACGGTGGGCCAACTCTGGCCAGAGGCTACGATTCATACTCCTGAAGCAGCATGTCAAGGAACATTGCAATACAATCTGAAGACCCCATCCAAGTATAGAGGGGTCAGAATCTCCCCCAGGGGTTAGGTCAAGAACCAAAGAGTGGGCAGGAGTGACGTCAGTGGTGCCAGCATGCTGCCAGCCAGCCCTTTGAGAAGGTGATGTCACTGGACACAATCTGGCTGGACACTAGGATGCCTAGATTGTGTGGCTTCCAGACTGGAGGGCAGGTAGGGTGGTCTTCAGCCAAGAGCAGGAACCTTGGAATCTCTGTTTTCTGAGAGCCAGAAGAGCAGGGCAGAGTGAGGCTGGGTTTGCTGTGCTGCAGCTGCCTAGCTGGCTTAGCCCTTTCCCCAGAAATAAGGTCAGACTGGGAGGCACTAGACTGGAGCAGTACCCCAGGGACAAGGCTGGCACTGGGCAAGAGGCCAGAGAAGTGGGTAATGCCCAGCCCTCCCCTTCCCCAGCCCGACCAGTGGCTGGGACGGGATAAGGAGCCAAGAATAACACGCCGACACCGCTGCAGGCCATGCAAGGGAAGCCCGGACCCAGGAGCGCCTGTCTAGAGATGGCTCAAAAAAAAAAAAAAAAAGCTCCGAGGTGCCCAGGCACTCTTCATCGGACTCTAGTCTCTAACAGAAGCTGTTTCTATTATAGAACTTCACTCGTCGCCTGTATCCCTGTGATCCCGTCAAACCGGGAGGCACGAGGCAACCCACACCACCCGCCACTGCCCTTGCCAACGCCCAGCCGGAGCAGAAGCCACCGTCCCTCCTCCCTCGCTCACCTCCAAGCTGGCGTGAGGCCCAGGCGGAGGGGGAGGGGTCGGCGCCCCCCTCCAGCAAGGGAAACAGCCTTTTCCAGCAACAGGCGGGCACGGGATGCACGGGTTGGGGATGCGCCCCAGCCGCGCCTCTCTGCCCGGGCACCCAGAGCAAGCACCTGCGGGAGGCCGGCCCCAGAATCCTGCAGAGGCTCGGCCCCACCCCTTCCCGCTCGCCGCTGCAGCCTCCTGGCTGGGTCCGTTACCAGAATACTCTAGAACCTAGGCTGCAAACCCGCGGCAAAGAACTTGCACGCACGCGGAGCGCCTGGGAATCGGGGACTCTGTCTAGAAGCGCCCGCCTGGGTGCAGAGCCTCTGCCTTGCTACCAGCTCTGATTTCCGGCACACTCCCGCTCCGTCGAAGACATCCCCCCAACTCCCAACGTCTGGGCCCTGCGAGACCCGGGTCGGTCCCCGCCCCCGCCCCCGCTCCCCATCCCCCGACACACAACACACACACACACACACACACACACACACACACACACACACACACACACACACACAGAACTCACCCGTGGCGCGGCGACAGCAGCAGCAGGCGGCGAGCAAGAAAGCGCAGACCAGCCTGGGCAGCCCCATGCTTCCCCGACGGAAGGAGAGAGCCAAGTGAGGAGCTCGCGGCTGTCGGGGGCTGACGTCAGGGGGGCGGGGGAGGGGACCCCGGGCGCCGCCCGGCCCCGCCCCGCGCAGCCCCCCGCCCCCGCCCCGCGCCCTAGGGGGCGGGCCCGGGTGCGCCGGCTGGGAGCTGCGCCCCGATCCCGGCCTGGAGGCCAACTCCCGCTTCCCAGCCTCCTGGCTTGGAAAGGTTGAGGGAGCAATGACAGGTGTCCTGAGGCTCAAATGACTGGCCGAGGCGGCAGAAGAAGCTGGCCCGGTCGTCTTAGAGCCGTCCTGGACGCAGTAGCAGCGCTCACTCGGGTTTGGCCACTACCAGCGGGTGTAGCCCCGGGGACCCTGTGGCAGAGGGACAGGAGAGCGGTGTCCCTGATGGGGGCCTCCCGGTCAGGCTCCTCTGCCCTGCTTTGGAGGCGTGGAGCTGGCCCTGGTCGCCTTTTAGAACACCGCTTCACTGCGGCGGCTGCCGGCTTGGCACAGCTCCAGAGTCTCCGCTGTCCTGGCAGCCCTGGAGGAAGAACTGTGCCAGGTCCCACAGACCTAGAGGTGCCGTCAAGGGGGGCAGGGGAGTTGGAAACCGTGCCTTTTAGGTTGTTCTTTCATATTCAAGTTTCTGCAAGACCCTCTTACACTCTAGAAGGGAGGAAGGGGGCTGAATTCACAAGCCCACGGTCCACATCCAGGCCCCGATAATTCTGTTCCAACCCTCTGCATGCCTTCCTACCTAGTCTCCAGCTCAGTTTCCCCTCACCTAAATGAGGAAAGGTTAGTATTAATGGATGTGGAAATCCCTAGCTTGCCCCCAGAAACGTATTGTATTAATAGAGGTGGAAGTCCCTAGCTTTCTCCCAGAAACCTATTGTTCCTCCTAATGCTTGAAAGCTGTCCCTGCCTACTGCTGTACCCACCCTCAGCTCTCTCACACTGCTGGCTCAGCGGCTGGAGGAGTCAGATATGGATCAGCTGCAGATCCCTGATAACAGTCTCCTACACAGCATGAGGCTAGCTAGGGACCCTCCCCTGTCCAAACCCCAAGTTCTCCCTGAGTCTTTTGAACTCTCAAACTAAGACACAAAAAGACCCCAGCACCATAGCTTCAGGAAAGGTTTCACACCTGCTGAGACTCTCACCAGGGAGTCGGAGGGGTCTGGGTTTAGGGTAGCGGTCTGTGACCCTGCAGGCAGCAGCCTTGGAGGAGGGTGAGGCAGCACACACCAGAGACATTGGCCAGGTGACTTGAGAGAAGGCTCTGGTTGCCTTCTGATGACTCAGAGGACGGGCAAACCACATCAACCTCATCTTTCAGAGTCTCATTGACCCCTCCTCCCTGTCCATTAGTCTCCAGCCAGAGCCGTGCCAAGCCTGCCAGGCTGCTGGCTTAGGCCCTTGATGGGAGACAGTAAGAGGGTCCTGCCTCTGCCGTCCAGAGTGAAGTGATGGACCCCGGCCCCTGGCCCAGAGCAAAATAGGAAGATAAACATGTTTCTCTGCAGAAACGGCTAAAGGATGTTGTTTGATGAGACAGGCTAAGTGCTGCAACACACACACACACACACACACACACACACACACACACACACACACACACGCTGTTTCTTCATTTAACATCATTAACTTATCGTTCTCTTTTCTGGCAGCCTGGATACAAAGTCAGCTAACCACCAAGGACAGTCAATTCTTCCTCTTCGATTGATGCCAGGTGGAGGCTGAAGGAGTCATTTCTGCCGTGAAAGGGAAATAAGATTAGAGCCCAGGGTGACATCCCGTCCCTCCCTGGTGTACATACCAAAGCAAACAAACATACTGTGCTTTAAGAAACCTGGCCCCTGGGGCCAGACCATGTAGTAACAGGTTCTGAGAGATTAGTGGCCCAGAACTCATCATTGTTTCTGTGTCTCATTTCCTGTGAGGGGTTTGAAGACACCCACCTTAACATTTGCAAAGAAGAGATCTGAAGACTCTCGGGGACAGGCATCCCTTTACCTGAATTCTGCACTAACCTGAGGACAGGACGCCTCTGGTGGAACCTCCCCTAAGTTATTGGGACGGTGGCAATGCCTAGTGTGCCAACACCTTCACCCTCACTCCGTGTCAGGTGCACAAAGCCCTTTCTCCTGCTTGCTTGGACTTTGGGGCCACAAAGGATGACCTCTATCTGAAGTTGGGAAGGTCCTAAGAATTTGATCTTTCTGGTGACACAGATGCCAGCAGCTGTTAGCTTATTAGGAAAAACAAAAAGCGCAAGACCCTGAAACCGGCACATTTATGTGCCAGGTAGACAGCATTAGCTGACCGGTGGATACCCGGATACCCGAGCTGTAGTCAGCTACTTCCAGACTCTGAGCCTGAGTTCAAGAGTGGTTTGGACAACACTGGGAGAGCACACCCCACCTCCACCCCACAAGACATTTACTTAACACTTATCTTGCCTTACAAGTACCGGGCTTTATCAAAAAAGAGCCCAATAAGATATTTTTTAAAGATTAAAAAGGAAAAAGAATAGTAATTCTTTTTAAAACGAAAGAAGAAGCAGCAGTGGTAGCCGCAGCTGCCCGGAGCCTCAGGCTGGCAGGGAAAGATCAGGGACACACAGTTTAGGGATGGTTTTTGTGAAGGGGGCATTTTGAAATTCCAAACCAAAGACGGGTCAGGACCCCGGAGAGGACTCAAAGAGCTGTGAATGAGAAGGGGGAGCAGAGGGCTCAGTGTGGGTGGATGTGGGGCCTTCAGCTCGTCTAAGACACCAGAGAGCATCTCATCAGGACTTCCAGTAAACCAGGAGTGAAACCAGATGAGAACAGAAGAGGAAGGTGAGGGGTGGCACACTACCGTGAGGCACACTGAGGCTGGGTGGGGGAGTGGTCCCCATCCTATGTCCTGTCAGCTACCGCCTCCCCATGTAGTTGGGGTTTTCCATTCCTTATTAAAGTGGGGAAGAGTCGAGTTGGAGGTAAAAAGACAAGGATGCCCCACCTCCTTGCTGGGAAGGGTGGGCTGGGCCGAGGAAGGAAATGGATAAAGACATGCTTGCAGCTGTGATGAGGAGATTGGGGGTAGGCAGCAATCTTGGCATCTGTAGAGGCTGGGGAACCCCCCCCCCCCAGCTTAGCCAGAAAACAGGATCCAGGAGGGGTAGCAGGAGACTTCGCAGAGTAGGGGGATCTGCTCTGGGAGGACACTGTGCAGAGTGAAAATCAGGGTGGGTGGATGGTGGGGGTCAACTGCTGTTGAGGACATCAGGAAACCGGATACTGGGGGGTGGGTGGAAGATGTGGGGGAAGAAATTGAATGGAGGGAAGCCGTCTCTACTCTGGCCGGACACGAAGTCTCACTCATGTCCTCCGCACCTGACCCAGGGCAGGAGGAAGGAGGTGCAGGCTGTTTTGGGGTGCACACCAACAGCAACATGGGAGGAGATGGTGGCTTTGGGGGGGGATGGGAGGAGCTATTTTTAAACTTGGAAAAACCGTGAGTTCATCTCCACCCTGGAGGCGGCAAAAGGCTCTATTGTGCAGGGGTCGGAGAAAGGGGAGGCACGGGAGGGGGGGGAGGGGGGGTGAGAGACACAAAGGGGAGGATTATGTTGGAGCAGGGTGGAGGAGGGGCGTCGGCGTCACAGCTGCCCTACTGAACCTTAGGGCTGCGCCGGACTCAGGCTAGGGTGGGGACTTCCACAGGCCCAAACCCCGCTCTTGGGGAGCTGGGGTCTGTAGCATCCGGTGGTTCATCCTGGGGAGGGGGCTGGATGGTGGGATTCCCACCGCCTGGCTTTCCCATGGACTGCTGGGTCCGTTCCCAGGATCCCAACATTCCAGGACTCCCCTGGGAGTTTCGGCCTCTTCTCTTGGCCCCTTCCTTGCGGTAGTGTTGGGGGGTGGGGTGGGGTGGGAGTAAATGTGAACGAATCTGGATACTTCCTAGAGACTAGGAACCCTTAAAACCAACAAGGCGGTAGTGGATGGGGTTTGTTGACAGGTCACGGCCCTTCCATCCTTGCTCCCAGCCCTTGTGAATACTTAGACCACAGTCTGGCCCTCTGGTCACCTCTGACCCTAGGGGCCTGTCCTCGTGCAGTCCACCTGCCCGCTGCTTCGCAGAACCTAGGGTCTCTTCCCGAGGCGGGAAGGCGCTGCTGCAGCCCCGGGCTCCGAGGTCCTGCCCAGGGGGGATGCGGAGCGGGAGGCGGGGCATCCGGCCGTGCTCACCAACCCAAACATTACCAAAAATGCTCAGGCGGCTAGGTCGAGTAGGGAGGGGGACTATGGGATTCTCCGGAAACCCCGAATCCGGTCTCCGAGTCTTTCCCAGCGCGCCCGGTGATTCAGTCGGTCCGGTCACCCCTCTGTGAAGGGCGGGGGCAGATCCCGGGGGAGAATGGTGCAGCGGTGTGGCTGTGCCCTCGGGTCCAGGGCCGAGTGGGACCCCGCGGGCGGGATTCTGCCCAGGCACCCGGGTCCCGGGCGGCGGGCGCTCTGCAGCTCCGCGCGGAGCAAGTCCTGTCGCCGGTGGAGTAGCCTGGGCTCACACCCTCATCCTACTTCCCGGTCCCTAGCATAGATCTGGAGAAAAAAGGATACCGGGCCCCAGGCCGGATGCTGAGAGTTTATACCTACCCCCTCAGGGAGTTTCATATCCGCTCTCCCAAATACCACCACCCAGGGGGAGGAATGTCCCCAGAGGGCTGCTGCTTAAGTTTGACTTTGCATTGTCCTGGAGGCAAAGACCAGCTGGTCCACTGTTGGGGAGCTTATGGGAAATCGGGACACATCACGTTCTGAGTCTACTGGCCACTGTGTTCTCGGAAGGACGTGGGTACACCCTCTTTCAGCCAGCTTCCAGAAAGGGACGGGATGGGCCTGGGACCTTAAGGTAGTAGACTTGAGAAGAAAGGAGACAGTCAAGGTCGATCTGCAGCCTTTCCAGACTACATACCCTGATGGCTTGGGCCATCAAGGAACTCCAAATGTAGAGATCACGGGATTTGGATCCAAACTGGCTCAGAAGGTGCCGCTTCCCCTGCGAGCGCCTGTCCAGCTGAAAGCAGTGAGGTCTCCAACACACCAGCAGTTTGAGAACTCCTCCTGCAGTGAGGGGACTGGGAGCCTTGAGAACAGCTTCCTACCTATTTATAGCCGCTAACCTCAAGCGAGGAGAGAAGACAGGGCTCCGAGGGAGAGAAGAAGCTGCGCTACCCCTATTTACATAAGACTTTACAGCTTAGGACTTTTCACTTCGGGGCCCGCTGTGGTGACCCATGTTTATCTTGATCTTTAACAGCAGAATATGACAAAAGGTGGCTGCCTGCTCGCCCTCTAGCTCGCCTGAACAGGCCTGTAGTCCCAGCATTTAGGAAATGGAGATAAGAGGTTGGCATGTAAAATGAATGAAAAAATTTTCTTAAATTTAAAAAAAAAAAAAAAAGGATCCTGAGTTTGAAGCCAGCCTGGACTTCTATGGCGAGACCTTAACTTAAAAAACAAACAAACAAACAAAATCTTTTAGCGGTGCAGTGGTGACCCACGCCTTTAATCCCAGCACTCGGGAGGCAGAGGCAGGGGAATCTCTGAGTTCCAGGCCATCCTGGTCTACAAGTTGAGTTCCAGAACAGCAAGGACTACACAGAGAAACCTGGTGCGGGGGAAGCTTTCAGAGGAAACTATGCTCAGGGTGGCATATGCTTTTCCCGTACTTGGGAGGCTGAGGTGGGGGGTTGAGGCTAGTCTGGGCAAAATTCAAGACCCTGTCTCAAAAGTTACAGGACCTAAAGTAACATAGCTTATGACTGATAGAATCATTTTTTAAAGTTGTGTTAAAGTGCATGTTTTTAACTCCTGTGTATAATCCCAGCACTTAGAAGGTAGACAAGAGGAGCAGGAAGTTCAAGATCATCCTCAGCTGACAAGGTGAATCTGAAGTCAGCCTGGGATGCTGAGAACCTGTCTCAAATTAAAAAAAAAAAAAAAAATGCACACAATACAAAGTTATTTAACCATTTAAAAGTGAATATTTCAGTGGTGCTAAGTATATTACTAGAGTTTTCTGGCAAAAGTCCCACTCTGGGAATACCCACAGAGTGGACACATTATTTCAATATACCAACTAAAGTGATGAGTGTAGCTGGTTGGGGTAGTACATGTCTGTAATCCCCACACTTGGAAGGCTGAGGCAGGAGGATGACTTCACATTAGGGATCAGTCTGGGCTACACAGTAAACCCTGTGTCAACCTTCTCCCACTCTCACTTAAAAAAATAAAATAAGGCCGGGCGGTGGTGGCGCACACCTTTAATCCCAGCACTTGGGAGGCAGAGCCAGGCGGATCTCTGTGAGTTCGAGGCCAGCCTGGGCTACCAAGTGAGTTCCAGGAAAGGCGCAAAGCTACACAGAGAAACCCTGTCTCGAAAAAAACCAAAAATAAATAAATAAATTAATTAATTAATTAATTAATTAATTAATTAAAATAAAATAGCCGGGCGGTGGTGGTGAACGCCCTTGATCCCAGCACTCGGGAGGCAGAGCCAGGCAGATCTCTGTGAGTTCGAGGCCAGCCTCGTCTACAGAGTGAGTTCCAGGAAAGGCTCCAAAGCTACACAGAGAAACCTTGTCTGAAAAACAATAAATAAATAAAATAAAAAAGAAAGAAAAGAAAAGTGAAGGACAGAGAGAGAAAAGAGGTTTACTCAAGGTGGCCACATCTGAAAGTTCTGTATGTCTCAAAGGGCTGATAGGGACTTTTTTTTTTTTTTTTTTGAGCTGAGGATCGAATGCAGGGCCTTGTGCTTGCTAGGCAAGCGCTCTACCACTGAGCTAAATCCCCAACCCTGGGACTTTTATTTTTTAGGAAAAGAAAGTAATAGCTCAGGGCTGTCTGAGCCAATGCTCTTCACTGGGCCATTGGTAGGTTATGATCTGAATGCTTCTTGGGGGGTGACGGATGGGGGCTGGTCTGGAGAAGTTGTCATCCCACGGTTGATTGAGGGGAGCAGTCTGAGTCCCATGAAATGGTCACATCGCAGACTTTGGTTTTCATGGGATAGGGTGACCCGTTCTGGAAGCCCACCAGGGCCTGGAGTAGTGTTGTCCCTTGTCATAGGGATATTTAGCAATCAGTCCTGCCATCAGAAGGAAAAGGGCACAGGTGCAGAGCTGAGTGAGAGTCCACACGGAAGGACAGTGACAGTCCCTTCAGCTACATCCTCAGGGTTTTTGTTTTCTGTCAGAGCTTCTAAATTAGCCTGAGAAACTGAAAAAAATTTTTTTTGCTTTCTTTTTTTGGCTGTCCTGGAACACTTTGTAGACCAGGCTGGCCTCAAACTCATAGAGATCTCCCTGCCTCTACCTCTGGAGTGCTGGAATTAAAGGTGTGTGCCACAAGTGCCTGGCTTGTCTGTCTTTCTTTCTTTCTTTCTTTCTTTCTTTCTTTCTTTTTTTTTTTATGTAGCCAAGGATGACTTTGAACTTCTGAACTTCTGGTCTTCCAGCCCTGATACCGTGGTATTATAGGCATGTGCCACCTTGCCTGTTTGATGTGATGCTGTGGATCAAACCCAGGATTTCATGAGTGCTCAGTGAGTACTCTACCAGTGAGCTACATTCCCAGCAGGCCGTGAAGAGTTGAAGGAAAGTTTCTCTAGCTCCTGGACCTCTGAACTCCAGCAGAAGGAGGAGAGCTGAGTTAAAAGCTGAACCCTGTGGAACTGAAAGGAGGTTGGAACAAGGAGTTAGAACAGGGAGTGTCAGAGCCTTGTCCTCAGGCCTCCACCAGCCAGGAAAGTCTTTCTGGAAACCTGGAGGTGTCAATGAAAGATCAGCTGTAGAAGAAGGGGTGTGTGTGTGTGTGTGTGTGTGTGTGTGTGTGTGTGTGTGTGTGTGTCAGTGGGGTGTAGTCCCAGGACTTGAGAAACAGAAATGGGAGGCCTGTTGTGTTGCTGCAAGTTGGAAGCCAGCCTAGTCTACAAACAAGATCCCGTCTCAAAAAAAAAAAGCAAGGGCTGGCCATTCCAGGCAGGGGAAATGGCACCATCATAGAGAGGGAAGGGGGAGGAAGGAAGCCAGGCAGGATTACACATACTTGTAAACCCTCAGCATTTGGGAGGCAGAGGCAGGAAGATCAGGATCTCAGGTCTGTCCCGGGCTACATGACAGCCTGTCTCCAAAACGAAATGGCCTAGCATGGTGGTGCATGCCTGTCTTTAGTCCCAGAACTTGGGAGGCAGAAGCAGGTGGATCTCTGTGAGTTGGAGGCTGGTCAGAGAACATAGTGAGACCCTTGTCTTAAAAACAAACAAGCAAACAAATCCGAAAGAGAAACCAAGAGGAAGGGCAGAGAGCAAGGTGCACTCAGCCCAGCTGCAGTTCTGTGTCTTCGGGTGAGGGGGTGGGGTGGGGTGTGGGTGTGGGCGTGTGTGTGTGTGTGTGTGTGTGTGTGTGTGTGTGTGTGTGTGTAATCAGAGACGACTGATCGGACGTGGGTCTTTATTAGCCTGCTAGTGACTACACTGGGATCCCGAACACCCTAGTGTAGACCTGAGCCTTTCTCAGGTGAGCTTTAAGCACAAAAACCATATTCTGGGTTGACATACTTCAGTTAACAAGAACAGTTAGCCAGAAGCAGGACAGCAGAAGCCGAAAAGCAAGGTTACTCCAGTTGGAGACTTTCCTTGAACGATGGACTCTGGTGGATTATTTCTTTGTTCTTATTTTTGGCAGGTGGTACTGTCTGCTTGCCGAGTTTTACAGCCTGGGTGGCACTTCCATCATGGAGTCGGTTGGATTAAGGTCTGGGGGCCTACTAAGCCTGGGGCCGGGTTACAGAGTTTCCAGGCAGCTATCTGGCTAGGAGGCAAGTGAGGAGGCCGGGTGCCCTGCCTTGTGGCTATATTTTCATAGCAAGCCTACAGTCGTTCCCGTTATATGCTTACTTTAGCAGAAATTTTGGCCTATGCTACCCAGCCTTGGTGAACCGGTAGTGTTCAATGAAGAGTGTGCTAGTTACAAAGCTAAGTAGAGATTCACCAGGGAGGAGGGTACGTTCAGACGCGGCAGGATTAGGTTATGGGGAAACATCTTGGATTTCAAGATAAGTTAGGCAATGGGAAGCCGCTGCTAGGTTTTGAGCAATGGCAGAGCAATGTGACGAAATGGGAATTTGACTTGACACTGGTGTCTTGGTGTCTTCTTGGCCCACGCGCGCCCCCTGGCGTCTTTCATTCGTACTGTTCCCTCGTTTTACCGAGTAGGTGGGAGGATGCAGGAGGCCTGGAATTGCAGGATATCATCAGCGTTACAGAAACGCAGGCTCCCTGTGTCTGATTCCATTTTATCCTGAGTGATGACAAAGCACTCGTGGCCAAACGAGGTGACAGAGCGGCCCCCTTCTCCTGCCTAACACCATGCCTTTGGAATGGAGTCCATTAGGGAGCAACTCAGCCCGGGGGGTGACCACGAAGACAAAGTCCCTGTATCTGAAAAGCGGATTCATAACGAGGTAGGCAAGGGCATGAGCAGTGATAATAAAATGTGCCAAGCACTGGGAAGCAAACACATGCCTGAAACAGGGGCGGACGACAGGCGCGTGGGTCAAGGGCTCTTCCTGGAAGAGCGCCACCTAGCCTCTTCAGAGGGCCGAGCTGTAGGGTAGCCAGGTAACTGGACTTGGGGTTTGCTGTCTAGGGGGTGGTGCAGCACGCTCTGTGCAAGGGACTGCTGGCCCTCAGCGTCCTGCCAACGGAGGAGGGAGGCTACTGAAGACAAGGCTGGATTACAGACGATTTGTAAATTGTGATAAATTATTAACAGCAGCAGGGTGTGCGCCATGGTTTTAAGAAAGGGAGCGATCCCAAGCTACTTTAAATCCATTAAATAAGTTCAGGCCCCAGAGGGCTAGAACCAAAGAAGGCCTTGCTTTCCAAGATTCCATTTCCCTTCAAAGTCCCTTCTCTCCCTTAGATGGTGGAGAATGGAAATATCTAATTTATTTTTTTCTAGGGGGGCAGTCTCTAACGACATATAGGGTGTGGCCTTGTTTTAGCTATTGGTTCCCTACATGGGACTGAGTTTTTCTTGGCAGCCTCTTCTGCTTCCCACATCCACACGGAGGAGGATACAACCCTTGGCCGAGGCCTGGACGCCATGGAGGGGAGTACTAGGCAGCTGTCAGAAAAGCAAGTTTACTATAGTCATGCTCAGAATGTAGTTTTCTCTCCCTCCACCTTTATTTTCCTTTCTTTGCTTCTCCTCTCCTCTTCCTTGTCTTTTTTCTTTCTTTCTTTCTGTGTGTTTTGAGAAAGGCTCTTTCTCTGTAGCCTATGCTCACCTGGAACTTGCTATGTAGTCCATGGAGATACTTCTGGCCTGGCCCAAATTCTAGGATTACAGGCTTGAGCCACCAAGCCTGGCCTAGAATATAGTTTTCTTTTTCTTTTTCTTTTGTTTTTGGTTTTTCGAGACAGGGGTTCTCTGTGTAGTTTTGGAGCCTGTCCTGGAACTCGCTCTGTAGCCCAGGCTGGCCTCGAACTCACAGAGATCCACCTGGCTCTGCCTCCCGAGTGCTGGGATTAAAGGCGTGCGCCACCACCGCCAGGCTAGTTTTCAAATTTGGCTGTAGGGCTGCGGAGACGTCTAGTTGGTCAGGGCACTTGCTGCCAAGCCTGAAGACCTGAATCCAGTCTCGGGAACCAACTCCCGGAAGTTGTCCTCTGACCTCCACATGTAAGGAGATATAAGCCCATCTCAGTCAACTCACCGAGTGGGCGGGGCAGCCTGTGTGTCAGTCCAGTGTTTGGACCAATCGCAGCCATTTGTTTGGGCCATTCACATCCTTACCTCTTAGCATGATGGAGTCCCTCTGCTAAATCACCAGTGGAAGTCTTTCTCCCATGACTAAGGTGGAAATGGTTGCGAGGTCACCTAGAGTTCATCAGGCTTGGTATAGTGAAATTTCTGCTACCTTCAGGAGCTGTGGCAATCAGCGGCAGTCTGCGTAGTTAATGCAAGGTATCCATAGAATGTTCTAGACTGCTGATGCTGGCACGGGATTGGCTGTGAGACCGGCAGTCCTTTTGCTCAGGGGGGTCGGGGAGAGTCAGTGAGCTGCTAGTTACAGAAACTGTCACAAGCCTTTGCCTATTTACAGGAAAATGATCACTAGCGGGCACGTTCAGAATATAAACAGGAAGAATTTATTAACACTAATAGTGATTTTTCACAGATTCAGAGTTCACCACCTGCCGGCTGCCCCAGAGAGATGAGTGCCCCCTATGTGTGTCAGTGGTAAATGTCAATATGAATCAACCAAGACCTGTAGAATGTATGATACGATGGATTGGATGAGTGGGCAAATCCCCGTGCAAAGTATGGGTCTCAGTTAATAATAGTGAATATGAATGTATAAGCATAGACTCTTCATTGGTCAATGGGGGAAAAACAGAACTTGTTTTGCTTTTTTACATTCTTTAAAATATTTTTAAAAATTTGCTTATTGTTATTATTTTGAGACAGGTTCTCACTCTGTAGCTGTGGTTGTTCTGGAACTCACTGTGTGTTTTACCTGAATGTGTATGTATGCACCATCTACATACCTGGTGCCTGAAGAGATCAGAAGAGGGTGTTGGATCCCCTGGGACCGGAGTTACAGATGGTTGTGGGCTTGTAGGTGCCCTTTAGTTTTTGAGACAGGGTGTCAAACTTCTTATGTAGTCAAGGATGACCTTGAACTCTGCAGTCTCTAGCTTCTGTCTGCCGAGCGCTGAGATTATAGGCAGGTGCCACAAAGCCAAGTTTAAGACGGGGGTGGGGTGTGGGGGGGTAGGGGGGTGGGGGGTGGTGTGGGTGTGTGGGTGTGTGGGTGTGTTGTGTGCCATGTGCCGTGTGCCGTTCAAGACAGGGTTTCTTTGTGTAGCCCTGGCTGTCCTGGAAGTCGCTCTGTAGACTTGAACAAAAATTTTTGTTGTTGTTTTGAGGGCTAGCAAGATGGCTCAGTGAGTAGAGCACGAACACCCGATCAGAAGTACTTACTTGGAAGCTAAGGCAGGAGGATTGCCTCAAGTTTGAAGCCAGTCTGGGTTACACAGTGAGACCCTGTCACAAGACAAAGTAAGACATAAGTATTCAGAAATCAGTAGCGTTTTCAACAATGTGTGAGGAGCAGTTTGTAACATGAGTACATACTTCTCTTAAAATTTGCATGCAGCCGGGCGGTGGTGGCGCACGCCTTTAATCCCAGCACTCGGGAGGCAGAGCCAGGCGGATCTCTGTGAGTTCGAGGCCAGCCTGGGCTATCAAGTGAGTCCCAGGAAAGGCGCAAAGCTACACAGAGAAACCTTGTCTCGAAAAACCAAAAAAAAAAAAAAAAAAAAAAAAAAATTTGCGTGCAGTGGCCGGGCGGTGGTGGCACGTGCCTTTAATCCCAGCCTTTAATCCCAGCACTCGGGAGGCAGAGGCAGGCGGATCTTTGCGAGTTCAAGGCCAGCCTGGTCTACAGAGCGAGATCCAGGAAAGGCACAAAAACTACACAGAGAAACCCTGTCTCAAAAAACCAAAATTTGCATGCAGTGCTAGGCAGAGTGAAGAATCAGTAATCCCAACACTCAGGAGGCTAGGCCAGGAAGATCAATAGTGCCAGGCCAGCCAGGGCTACACAGGGAGACCCTCTCTCAAAAGGAAAATAGAATTAAAAATTTGAAGGTACATTTTAAAAAGGGAAAAAAATTACACATCTTTCTTTTGTGTGTCTACCCGTGTATGAGTATAACCCAGGCTGGCACCAAAATTCCTGCCTCGGGCTCCAGAGGGAGTGCTTCTGAGAGGAGACAAGAAGGACAGATGGGGACGCTTTCATATTCTTTGAGGGCACATTTACAATTCCCATTGCAGACGGGCATCTGCAGGTACACCTTGCAAATGGCTCAACAGGGACACCGCCAGTGATTTGCTTGGGAAGCCCTGAGCTGACCCCTAGACCAGGTGAAGGTGCAGTAGAAGGAACACAAGCCCAGCCCCCTTGGATGTGTGCAAACCCAGCTGCACCGACGGGCAGGATGAGGAGAATCGTCAACATTTCCAACCTCAGAGAGCAAGCTGGCACCTGACCTGGAGCAGGGAGACTAAACTGCGGGATGACTGATTATGTTCTCAAGCCCTCTAAGGTTTGCTAGCTGGAGATGTGAGGGAAGGCAAATCTCTAGGGTCTATTTTACTCATTCATTCATTCATTCATTTTGAGACAGAGTCTTACTATTTAGTGCTGGCTGGCCTGGAACTTGCTATGTAGACTAGGCTGGCCCCATATTCATAGTGATCTGCTTGCCTCTGTCTCCCAAGTGCTGAGATGAAGGGCGTGTCCTGATACATCTGGCTTGCTCTCTAGGATGTTGATCCTGTCTTCTCAGATTGCTGGCTCTCTGAAGAAGCACAGCTTAGAGAGTCATTTCCTATCTGGGCTTATTGGCGTTTGTGGTGGCCAGCAATGGCTTGCTGTACTTCTGGAACCGCTACTGGAACGGCAGGGGCATCCAAGTGCTTCTCTTCCCTACACAACCACAGACCTCGTGGCTTTTGTACACAGTGACTTCATATTTCAAGGACATGGGTTCTGAGGCGTGCCACCAGGTAGAAGGAGCGAGATCATGAGCTCATGATGGTGTTCAGCTAATCCTCAGCCAGGCCAGGGGACTAGGTAGCCAGCCACCAACTGCCTGGCCTGAAGGAAAATGGTTCAGCTTCCTCTTGATGGGCTTTGCAATATGCAACATAAACAGAGCTGTCCCCTCCCCAGTCCACTACTCTGTCACAATCCATGCTTTTCACCCAGTTCTTTAAGTTTGTAAAAAAGACAGGCCGGAGGTGTTGGTGCATGCCTGTAATCCCAGCACTTAGGAGGCAGAGGCAGGAGGATCTCTCTGAGTTTGAGGCCAGCTTGCTCTACAAAGGAAGTTCAGGACAGCCACGGATACATAGAGCTGACTCGAAAAACCAAAAAAAAAAAAAAAAAAAAAAAAAGACATAGAGGACCCTCCCCCACCCTAGCAAGCTCTCTTTTATGTTTTCAAAGTTGGGCTTATCTTTTAAAAAGGGCACAGAAAAAAGAAAAAAGGCACACATTCTTCCCCAGGTTTCAAGACTATTAAGCATAGATTTTCACCCATCATACTTTAAAAACTCCCAAGGCTCTTTCTTGGCGTTTTGAAAATGAGGATTCTGAGATAGTTTATTTTACATCCTTTTACTCAGACCCAGATTGGCATAAAGACCATCTCCTCAATTAAGCATGCATAAATTGGGGGGCTGAGGCAGGAGGATTGCCTTGAGTTCAAGGGTAATCCCAGTTTTAAGTTTTTTGTTTTGCTTTTGGTTTTTTGTTTGTTTGCTTGTTTTTTGTTTTGGTTTTTCGAGACAGGGTTTCTCTGTGTAGCTTTGGAGCCTGTCCTGGATCTCACTCTGTAGACCAGGCTGGCCTCAAACTCACAGAGATCCACCTGGCTCTGCCTCCCGAGTGCTGGGATTAAAGATGTGCATCATCACCGCCCGGCTGCTTTTGTTTTTTTGATACAGAGTTTTAAGTAGCCCAGGCTGTCCTTGAATTCCTGATCCTCTGCCTCTACTTCCCATTTGCTTAGATTAGAGGTGTGCACCACCACTCCCAGTTCTTGCCCTGTTTTTCCAGGGGATATAGAGGTAGTAGAGGGCCTGATGAGATGGCGCAGCCATTAAGAGCCCTGGCTCCACTTCCAGAGGACCCAAAGTTCAATTCCCTGCACCCATAGGGCTGCTCACAGCCAACTGTAACTCCAGACCCATGGGATCTGATGCCCTCTTCTGGCTTCCTTGGGAACTGCATGCATGTGGTACTAAGACATCATGCAGGGAAACATACATATAAAACATTAAAAAAAAAAGTTTGAAGCCGGGTGGTGGTGGCGCACGCCTTTTATCCCAGCACTCGGGAGGCAGAGGCAGGCGGATCTCTGTGAGTTCGAGGCCAGCCTGGACTACAGAGTGAGTTCCAGGAAAGGCACAAAGCTACACAGAGAAAGAAACCCTGTCTCAAAAAAACCAAAAAAAAAAAAAAAAAAAAAAAAAAAAAAAAATCGAAAGAGGCAGTAGGACCTCCAGGTTCCAGTAATAGGAATACTTCTCTGGGCCAGGACCCTGTTATTTCCAGAATGAATGTTAGGATTAATGGTTCTGCCTGATTGACAGAGGAATTAACATATATCCAAACAATTTGTTTTGTTTTGTTTTGTTTTTTTGAGACAGGGTTTCTCTGTGTAGCTTTGTAGCCTGTCCTGGAACTCATTCTGTAGACCAGGCTGGTCTTGAACTCACAGAGATCCGCCTGCCTCTGCCTCCTGAGTGCTGGGATTAAAGGCAGCACCACCACCGCCCGGCCAATTTTTTGTTTTTGAATCACAAAGGTTTATTTATCAAAAAACTTCAGGGGTCTGGAAAGATGGCTCAGTGGTTAAGAGCATTTGCTGTTTTTGCAAAAGACCTGGGTTCAGTTCCCAGCACCCACATGGCGGCTGTGATGTAACTAATGTCTGTAACTCCAGTCCTGGGGGATCTAATCTGCTTCTCTGGCTTCCCTGGGTGCCAGGCATGCACATGGTGCACATACCTACATTCAGGCAAAGGACCTATACATATAAATAAAAAATAATAATCTTTATAAAAACTCATATGAAAATGCAGATGACTTAATATTTAAGATGATTTTTAGTTGATTATTTTATATGTATGAGTGTTTTGCCTTCATGTATGTCTGGGTACTACATGTATACTGTATCCTTGGAGAATACAGAATATCCAGAAGAGAATATAGAATCCCTTGTCCTGGAGTTACCCAATGGTTGTGAGCTATCAAATGGGGGCTGGGAATAGAACTTCTGGCTGAGCAGTCGGTGTTCTTAACCACTGAGCCATCTCACCAGCCCTACATGACCCAATTTTATGACAGAGTGAAACAGGTCCTCTGTGAACTTCTCTGTGAATAGTTGCTATTGACTTTGTTCCAAGCCGTCTATTATTTCCTCAGGATTCTTCTGTGGTCCAGCTCCTGATGCCTCTTCACACTCATCCATCACAAAAGTCACAAGGGGATGGAAGCTGGCACTATCCCATCCCTTGACTTCAACCATAACTTCATTTTTAAAAATTATTTGTTTACTTTATTGATATTTTGCATGTATATCTGTGTGATAGTGTTGGATCTCCTGGAACTGGAGTTACAGATAGTTGTGAGCTGCCATATGGGTGCTGGGAATTGAACCCAGGTCCTCTGAAAGAGCAGTCAGTGCTCTTAACTGCTGAACCATCTCTCCAGCCCTCAACCATAACTTCTTGTGCATAAATTCAGCTTGGGAGGGTGGGCCTTGCTCTTGACAGCTCCTCAGTGGGCTGAGTACAGCCACGAAGGAGTAGAGGGCCTCATTCTTTCCTCTCTGAGTTTTTTTACATTTTAGTATGTGTGTGCCCTCTAAACCTTGAGGGCTACTGGAAGGGGACCTGAGTGGAGAGGACAGGTGTGAAGCGCAAACTCTCAGTGAATGCACATTTTTCTTTTCTATATTCGAGACACCAGGCTAACCTCCAATCCACGTTGATTTTTCGGCCTCAGCTTCCTGAGTGCTGGGATTGTAGGTATGAGCCAACAAACTTGGTTTACAATCTACCTTTTCATATAGTTTTCCTCCACCCAGTGCAGGTGATTGAATCGGGGTCCTGTACATCCAGGCAAGTACTCTACCACTGAGCTATCCCCAGCCCCATTTTAATATAATTTTGAGTTTGAGACCCTGTAAATAATTTCCTTGTGTTTGAGAGCACACACACACACACACACACACACACACACACACACACACTCTACTAGGGATGAAACCTAAGTAAGGCTTTGCCCATGCCATGCAAATACTCTACCATTGACCTACACCCTAACCTTAATGTGCATAATTTAAAAATAAAATTAAATAAATTAAAAAGAAAACCTTCAACTCTAAAAATATTGGCAAGCAACTTGTATCTGTGGAGGGCCCCAAAACAGCTTGACCACACAGCAGCCATGACAGGCTTAGGGGCCTAGACACAGCTTCTGTGACAGGCTTACTGGCAGGCAACACCCAGACCCAGGAAAAGCCTTAAGCTGATACCACCCAGGGATGAGGAAGTACCTGACATCCCAAATATTCCAACCATTAGATAAGGTGGTCAGATGTCCCTGAGTCTAGCACACACCTATTTTTGTTTTACAGACACCCCTAGACAATTGTCAGCCAATCAGGGTCCTGGACCCTGGAAATCCACTCACCCCAACCTCTGCTATGATAAAAACTCTGCCCCACCTGAGTTTGGGGCTCTCTGCTCTCACTGCTGTGTTGTACAGACAGAGAGACCAAGCTCGGAGCTTGAAATAAAGGCTCTTTGCTTTTATATGCGGGATTTGGTCTCCGTGATGGTCTTTTGGGGGTCCCTGTGATCTGGGCACAACAATATCTTTTCGTGTTTCATTTTGTTTTTCAAGACAGGGTTTCTTTGTATAGCTTTGACTGTTCTGGAACTTGATCTGTAGACCAGGCTGGCCTTGAACTCACAATGATCCACCTGCCTCTGCCTCTGAAATGCTGAGATTGAAGGGTGAGTCACCACCACCACTACCCAGCTCAACCTATATCTTACTGAATGTTTGAAGAGGAGATGAAGGAACGCACGGAACAGCCTCCTTAATTGGACGCTCTCTCTTGGTCTCATCCAGTCCCTTAACCCCCACCCATATACACTGTGTAACCTCTAAGAAAGCCCTGCTCTTGCCCAGAAGAAAAGAAAGAAAAGAAAAGGAAAAAAGAAAGAAAGAAAGAAAAGCCCTGCTCTTGTCCAGAAACAGAAGAAAAGCCCGGCTTCCACCAGTGTAGACAGCCCTGGCTGCTGGAGTAGCCCCTGGAGGGCTTCAGTTCCTGCCATAGCATTTTTTCTAACCAATTCTGCAAGGACAGCTCCTCCGGGCATGAGGTTTTCTTCAGAGCCGGCTTAACACCCCCACCCCGCATCATACTGGCCAACTTAAATTTCGTCCACCAAGTGAGCTGAGTCTTGTCATTATCCACAGCTGGGATTCCTGGGTCAAGGGCTGTGGCTCATTAAAAGTGACTTTGGGCTGGGTGGCGCACGCCTTTAATCCCAGGGAGGCAGAGGCAGGAGGATCTCTGTGAGTTGGAGGCCAGCTTGGTCTACAGAGTGAGTTCCAAGATAACCAGGGCTACACAGAGAAACCTGTCAAGAAAAACCAAACAAACAAAAATAAGTGGCTTTGGAGTAGTAGGCCTCCAAAGGGAAGGGTCTGTTCCCAGGCAAACAGGAATTGCCTTCAGGGACTCGGCCAACTCTGAGAAGGCTTTCCCTGCTTCCGGCTGTGAAGAGCTGCTTCTCTGTTTTGTTATTTTTTAAATTACATTTATGTATCTATTCGGTGTGGTGGTGTTTGTGCGCAGAAGTCAGAGGACAGTTTTTGGGAGAGCCCTTTTATGTGGGTCCCAGGGATTGAAGTCATTAGATTTAGCAGCAGGCACCTTTCCAAACTATGTTATAGGCCCTGACTGGTTGTTTAATTGCAACTACTGTGGGTGTGGTGTGTTTGCTAGGTTTGATTATGGGCACAGGGAGTGTGAAGTTCTAGTGTGATTTCCAGGAGCCACACCTTCAGGCTGAAGACTGAAGAAAAAAAAAAAAAAAGCCATTCTAGACCTGGGGAGATGCTCAGAGTACTTACTGTGTGTGCCAGCAAGAAGACCTGAGTTTGAATCTCCAGCCCCATAGAAAGCTGGGTGTGGCTGAGTATGCCTGTAACCTCAGTGATTGGAGATAAGAGAGACCCTGGGAACTTACTGGCCAGAGAACCCAGTCAAAACACAACAAAGTAAGGCGGAAAGCCACAGAAGACACCGGCATCCTCCTCTGGCCTCCAAATGTGTGTGCATGGGTGTGTGCATTTGCTTATATCTGTGGAATCCGGTCTCTCCTTCCACTGGGGGTTGGGCTCAGATCACCCAGCAGATTTTCACACAGCAAGTGCTTTTACCAGTATAGGTGACGGGGCAAAGAAACTACTGAACTAGACTGCTCCCTGAACAGATAGAAAGACTTATTGGGTATCAAACTGTCAAGACCAAGCGTGTGTGGTGGGGAGGGCAGAGAGAAGAGCAAAATGGTGGAAAAGCAAGCCGATTGTATGTGACCACCAGCAGGGGCATCTGAGCTGGCACAGGGAGTTGATCTCAGGGAGAAGATTAAGAGAACTTCCTGGTGAAGAGAAACCACTTTAAGAGATCTGATTTTCAGCTAGGCAGTGGTGGCGCACACCTTTAATCCCAGTACTCCAGAAGGCAGAGACCGGCAGATCTCCTCCGAGGCCAGTCTGGTCTACAGAGAGTGCCGGGCCAGCCAGGGCGACGCAGAGAAACTCTGTCTCGAAAAACCAAAAGAAAAAGAGGGAGCAAGGAAGGGAGAAGAGATCTGATTTTCTAATAAATAGAAACCTTTAGGCTTGTTTACCCAGTAACAATCCTTCTGTTTATCCAACCAGTCCTTCTGTTTAGAACAGTGGTTCTTTTTTTTTTTTTTAAATAATTTATTTAACTTTATTTTATGTGCATTGGTGTGAGGGTGTCAGATCAGAGGGTTACAGACAGTTGTGAGCTGCCATGTGGGCACTGGGAATTGAACCTGGATCCTCCGGAATAGCAGCCAGTGCTCTCAACCACTGAGCCATCTCTCCAGCCCAGAACAGTGGTTCTTAACCTGTGGGTCTCAACCCCTTTTGGGATCGCTTATCAGATATCCTGTATATCAGATATTTGCATTGTGATTCATGATAGTAGTAAAATTACAGTTACAAAGTAGCAACGAGCTAATTTTATGTTGGGGACACACAACATGAGGAACTGTATTAAAGGGTTGCAGCATTAGGTAGGTTGATAACCACTGGTTTAGGACAATGTCACCAGCACTGCTATGCTATTTTGGACCTGGCAACCGGCTCAGCCATCTCTCTGGTCATTTTCTTTTCTTTTCTTTTCTTTTTTAGACAAAGTCCCTATGTAGCTCTGGCCCTGAAACTTGGCAATAGACCAGGCTGACCTCCAGTTCACACATCTGCCTGCCTCTGCTTGGACGAAATGAAGGGCTTAGGTAGTGCTCAAGGTCTGGGTCAGAGTTGGCAACGGAAAGTCTGAATTCAAAACAAGTAGGAAATTTAAACAAACAGTGGTGACCGGGGGAAGGATAAGTGTCCTTGTTTACTTTCTGTTGCCGTGATAAAACACTCTGACCAAAAGCTACCTACCAAGTGAGCTCCAGGAAAGGCGCAAAGCTACACAGAGAAACCCTGTCTCAAAAAACCAAAAAAAAAAAAAAAAAGCAACCCGGGGAAGGAAAAGGTTTGTTTATTTGCACTGCCAGGACACAGTCCATCTTGGAGGGAAGTTGGGGCAAAAAGTCAAGGCAGGCACCTTAGGGGAGTCATGATTGCTATTCCACACCTCCAACCATGGAACTCACTCAGAGCCAAGGAAGAACAGCAGGAACCACGGGAGCTGCTGCTTGCTAGCTGTTTCAAAGTCACTAGTTCACTCTCATCTAGCTTTCTTATACAGTCCAGGATACAGTGTCGTCGTCCCCCCCCCCCCCCCCCCCCCGCCCCAGGTTGCTACCCACAGTGGGCTGGGTCTTCCTGTATCAATTAATAAGACAATCCCTCACAGATAAGTTTACAGACCGACCCGACCTAGGCAATTCCTTATATTGAGGTTTCTTTCAGATGATTCCAGGGCTCTTGATGTATGGGGCACAGACGGCTTACAAGCTAAATAAAATAGGGGCCAAGGTAGGAAGCAGAGCTCCTTCCGTCTGTAGCTCCTTTTCTCAATGGCAACCGTCTCCTCAGGATGCTGCAAAAATCTGCCAAGGAGTGTGGAAGAGCAGTTTGGGAATCTCCTGTAATAATCTTTTTCTCTTTGTGAATAGCTTGAGACCAGACGGTATCTTAAAAAGGGTTGTGTTTCCAAAGCATGGTAGGTGCTTAATAAATGATAAAAATGAATGATGAATGAGAAGATGAAGCAGCGGGTCCCACGGAGGCAGTACGATCCCAGAGTCCAGCCCAGAGCTTAAAGAGCGCATGCTCCAGGACCCGGAGTGGGTGTGGGTGAGCAGGGGTGAGGGTGGTAACTCTCCAAGGCAGCCTCATCTAAGTCTGCTCTGGCTCTTTAAGAGGCGGGGTGGGGGGTTATACCGACATGAGAACAGACCAATCACTGCTCCAAAGAGGTGGGGCTTTTACATATTTTTCCATCCCTCTCATTGGGAACTGTGTTGTTTGGGCGCTGTTCAAAAAGACCAATGGTTTTTCGACATTTCTGCCATTGCCCTTCACCGATTGGACACAGGCTATCGTCCCGCCTCCCACTTGCCCCACCCCTCTGCACACAAGATGGCGGCGCCCAGTGGAGTCGAGGCCGCGCTTGGGGTTTGCTGAGGCTGACTCCCTGTCCCTCTCTCCCTTTGGGTGCCAGTCGCCGCGAGCGGGAGGACAGGGGCCGGGCGGGGACAGGGGCACCTGCGAGGCTGGACCGCGAGCCTGCCCCCAGCCTGCGCCGCCCCCACCCGGCCCCGGCCCGGTCCGGCCCTTCGCGATCCGGTCCCAGCCTTCCCGGTCTCCTCCCGGTCTGACCCGTTGCCCGGCCTTGTATGTCGCTCCAAGCTGAGGGATTTCCTCCAGTCCCGGCTCACTGTCACTTTAGAGATGTTCCGCCTCTTTGCTCCCACACAGCTCGCCTTCCAAACCGGGAGTCCTTTTCCTCTCCGGAGAGTCTTCCCTCCAGCCCACTTTAGACCTTGGTTCTCCCTTGGTTAGGCGTTCACATCCCTTCCAAGTTAACCACCGACTCTCCAGATACTGGCAACCTTGACACCGCCTTCACCGAGGAGCCAGCCTTCCTTTGGTCCTGGACTCCGCAGCCCTATCATGGAGGCTGTGTTCCTGGTGGTGAATGGGGTGGGCCTGGTGCTGGACTTGCTGACCTTGGTGTTGGATCTCAACTTCTTGCTCGTGTCCTCCCTCCTGGCTACCTTGGCCTGGCTTTTGGCCTTCATCTACAACCTGCCACACACGGTACTGACTAGTCTTCTGCACTTGGGTCGAGGAGTCCTGCTTTCTTTGCTGGCCTTGGTTGAAGCATTGGTTCGATTCGCCTTTGGGGGATTGCAGGCCTTGTGTACGTTCCTTTGTAGCTGCTACTCTGGCTTGGAGAGTTTAAAGCTCCTCGGGCACCTGGCCTCTCACGGAGCTCTGAGGAGCCGAGAAATACTGAACAGGGGCATCCTGAACATGGTCTCCCATGGCCATGCTTTGCTGCGCCAGGCATGTGACATCTGTGCCATCGCCATGAGCCTGGTGGCCTATGTGATCAACAGTCTGGTCAACATCTGCCTCATCGGCACTCAGAACCTCTTCTCCCTGGTGCTGGCCCTGTGGGATGCCGTGGTGGGGCCTCTGTGGAGGGTGACGGACGTGCTGGCTGCTTTCCTCGCTCACATTTCCAGCAGCGCGGTGGCCATGGCCATCCTCCTGTGGACCCCTTGCCAACTAGTACTAGAGCTGTTGGCGTCCGCTGTCCGCCTCCTGGCCAGCTTTGTGCTTTTCCACGTCACTGGTCTGGTGTTGTTGGCTTGTGTGCTGGCCGTGGCTTTGGCTGTGCTGCACCCAGACTTTACCTTGAGGCTGGCCACCCGAGCACTCGGTCAGCTCCACGCCCAACCGTCCTACCACCGGCTTCGGGAGGATGTTGTGCGGCTGTCTCGCCTAGCGCTGGGTCTCGAGGCCTGGCGCCGAGTCTGGAGCCGAAGCCTACAGCTGGCCAGCTGGCCGAATCGGGGAGGGGCGCCGGGGGCCCCCCAAGGTGGCCCCAGGAGGGTGTTGTCAGCCAGGATCCAGGGACAGGACACCCTTCCTGAAGCAGACGAGGAGGATGTCAGGACCGTCAGAGCATCACCTGCTAGAGGCCGCGAGAGACTCAACGAGGATGAGCCTGCGGCTGGGCAAGACCCGTGGAAGCTGCTGAAGGAGCAGGAGGAGAGGAAGAAGTGTGTCATTTGCCAGGACCAGAGCAAGACCGTGCTGCTTCTGCCCTGCCGGCACCTGTGTCTCTGCCAGGCCTGCACCGAGATCCTCATGCGCCACCCCATCTACAACCGCAACTGCCCTCTCTGCCGCCGCGGCATCCTGCAGACCCTCAATGTCTACCTCTGAGGACTCCCTCCCTGCCCGCCCACCCTCTGCGCTCCACACACCAGGACGGCATCAGCGTTTGCCTCTGGGATTTGGCCCGAGTCTTCTTTGCCCCTATGACGGCACCTCTGTCAAGCCTCAAGCCGTATGTCCAGGACATGGAGCTGGAATACTCTGGAAGACTCCAGTCTGGGTGGGGCAGGGTAACCGTTCCTCTGAACCCTGTGTGGGGCCCTGTGATGCGGAGGGTGGTGAGTATGTCACTATGCAAGGGCCCTGAGACTATGGCGGCTCTTCCCCAGTCTGCCCAGGGCCCATCCAGACACCAGCCTCTGGGGCTGTCCTTCTTAGCTTCTGGCTTTTCTGTTGGGGGTTTTGGTCCTCTCCCCCAGGCCACACCACATCGTGTCATGTGAGGATTTTGGCAACTCCTGGGCCTGGGAGTGATCTTAATTTTTCTATTTTTTTGGGTTTTCTTGTTTTGGAATGGAATCTTTGTGTTCACCCAGAGCCTCCGCCCTGGTGGGTCTGGGAGTAGAATCCCGTAGGTGCCCTATGAACCACTTCTGCCTGTCATCATCTTAAAGTCTCCCAACTTGACCCAGAACCTGGGTCAGGAGTTTATCCCTGGGTACAGGGGTGCAGCTAAACCTGGCTTTGGGACCATTTACCCTCAGGCACCCCAGCTCCAAGAGGAGCCTCCGAAGGAATAACCAGATTTCTACTCATTCCCCTCATGCCCCACATGGCGTAGAACATGGCATTCCTCCTGGTCTCCCTCTGGCATTGGGGAGGGCATCCTGCACATTTCACTAGGGTCCAAACAAGGGGCCAGGCCTCGGGGCATGCGGCTCCATTAGGTCTGCCTGTCCAGTTTCTATGAATAAAGTTCTGTTGACAGCTCTCACGGTGTGGTCCTTGCAGGTGGCCAGCCAGTGTTGCCGAGGGGCTTTCAGACTGGAGCATCTGGATTGCCTAGCTTGGAGGTGGGGATGCGGAGACAGGGTGGCAGGGCAGTGCCGAGGGAAAGCCCACACCAAGCATGGCTGCTTGATGCTCACCCCTTCTGATCTGACCTGCTGCACTCGGCTCTGGAACAGCACTCTGCTCTGTACTGCATTAAGTCCTTGTAAGAACTTGTTGCCCCTGTGGCCTGCCCTCCCTGTGCTCCCAATGGTACCCTTCTTCCCAGGAGGGCACAGTGGAGCCTGCTGTCTGGAGGCCAGTCCTCCTTCCGATTCCTGCTTGTCCGTTTTTGTTTTTCAGGGCGGGTTTTTCTGTGTAGCCCTGGCTGTTCTGGAACTTACTATGTAGACCAGGCTGGCCTTGAACTCAGAGATCCACCTGCTTTTGCCTGATTAAAGGCGTGTACCACCATGCCCAGAGTGGTGCTTGTCTTTTTTGTATCATGGTATAGGGCCTGGTACTGTGATGGGCTGGAGTGTGGGATTTTTTGCTAGAGGTGTGAGCTGGAGCCTAGAGATCTGCAATCCTGTCTGGAAGACACAGAAGCCTAAGGCCCTTTGATATAGCTGCCTTCCCACTGCCCGCAGGAATTTAGGGCCGCTCCCCTGTAATCTGTTTGTTTTTGTTTTTCGAGACAGGGTGTCTCTGTGTAGCCTTGGCTGTCCTGGAACTGCTTTGTAGACCAGGCTGGCCTTGAACTCACTGATATACACCTGCCTCTGCCTCCCGAGTGCTGGGATTAAAGGTGTGTGTCCCCACCGCCGGCTCTCCCCACTGTAATTTTATGTTACACCTAGAAGCACAGTGTCTTCTGGAAGAAGGGGAGATGCTGGATCCTGAAGGATGTCCCTCCACTCTGCATGGAGAGGTTGAGCAATTGGGATTAGCAAGCTCTGTGTTTGTTAGTCATTAGCCTGAGCCTGCTAAACTGAGTGTCACAGGAGGTAAGCCCCCAGGGCACCTGTGGCCAGCCTCAGACTTAATGGCTTGGCCCACCCAGACTGTGCCCAGCACACTGGAGACAGTTCTCCACTTCCACCCCTTAATTGGAGGCCTGTGGCAGGGGTTGCAACACCCCCCACCCCCTACACACACATCCCACTCCCGCCCCAGGGTGTTGAGCAAGGAGAAGTCTGGCTCCTTCCAGTCTCTGTTTAATGTGGAGGATAAACATTTTATTAGAGAAGATAAACTTCCTGAGCTGGGGGCCGAGGACCTCCCTTTCTTCTACTTTCATCTGAAATTCTTTCTTCAGTCCTTAATACCCTTCTTTCTCCTAACGGTTACCATAGAAGTCCAGACCTTAAATCATTACTGCAATCTGGAGCTTGGTCGCCCCCTTGTGGCTGTCCCAGAAACTACTTATCTCTGGGTGGGGGGTGACAGCAGCAGCTTTCCAGTTAACTAAGAAAGCAGGTATCTTTACCGTTATCTGGCTCACATCGAGGGCACTGGTGATTGGAAGTCCCTGATTCTTTTTTAGACCAGACAGTGGCTGATCCCATTTGGTTTGGCATGTCTGAATTAGAAAAATGTGCCCCTTTTTCTGGGTGGCCAGAGCCCCAAATCAGGAGGGCAATCCTCTGGTCAGGCAATCCTGTTTACCCTCTACATAACTAGGTGGCAGCTCCATGGATTATTCTAGGTCTGCTTGCTATATCTCTGCCTCATGGCTCCATCCCACCCAGGAACCCTCCCTGCTGTGGGTCCTCAGAAGAAAGGCAGAAGCCAGTGGGAGGTTTTTGAGGTTTATTGAGTGACCTCTGAGAAAAAGGCCCGCCCTAGGAGCAGGAGAGATGGAGTCAAGGACCTAGAGGGGCACAGGACTAGGAAGGAGCATCCCACTTTGGAATCCTGGACCGGGGCAACCAGGAACCCACAGTTGGCCAGCACAGCACACTCTATAAAGTCCTGGGCAGAAACCCAGCCACTGTTCCACGCTGCCTGTCTTGACCTCAGACAGCCTCTGTCTCCATTCCTTGCCAGCCGTGGGACAGGAGGTAGCTCCCTCTCTTCCCTAGTCATTCACAATATTCCAGGGGGCCAGCCCTCCTGGTATGTGCCTTTCAGTGTCACACCCTCCTCTAGGAGCAAGTGCCAGCTCCCGGTTCACCACACGTTAGGCGAAGACTGGGGAGCTGTGCCAGTCAGAATAGACGAGAAATCCAGAGAAGGTGCTGTCGGTCTTGATGCTGGCATAGATGCCGATGTAGTCACCCACGCCCACTTGCACCCACACCTGGTCCTCAGGTTCCAGCCTTACCATAGCACCCCCTGAAAGTGAGGCTGGCTTGGGCCACCCCCCGAAAAACTGGAAGAAAGAGGCGATGGACTCGCCATTTTTGACAAGATCGAACTGCAAGCTGGCTCGGTAGACAGTGGCGTGGACGGCGAAGTAGTAGACACCAGGCACTTGGCAGGTGAACTTGCCCGTCGTGGCATCGTAATGTCCCTGCTCATTCAACATCACGCGGTCGAAGGGTAGGGGTGCGTCGGCTGGCGGGGGCACTCGACTCTCGGATCGCTTGGCACTGAAGGCTGACCGCGGGGGCACCGAGCACTCCCCGGCAGGTCCGATAGCCCCCACGGGACCTGCCTCTCCACGTGGCCCGGGCTCCCCACGCGGCCCAGGCAGTCCTGGGGGTGGGAGGGCGAAGGGGAGAAATTAGGAGCCACACTGCAGTGCAGAAGGGGACTCCATAGACCATTCCTAAGTCTCCCAGCCTCCCTGGCTATTGCCTCCTGCAAGCAGCAGATCTGAAGTGCTGAGTAGAGGGATCTAGGCTTTCTGACTCCCTGGGGCTGACTCACCCCCTCCACCCACAGCCCACCTCGCCCCACCCCAGCCGACTGGAATGGAGGTGGAGTAGCGCCCCCTGGCGGGACCCTTGAGCCCCAAAGGATCTACGAGAGCAGCTGCGGTGCTCACTAGGATGTCCCCAAGGGCTGCGACGAAGATGACTTCTTACCCGGCCTCCCGCCCTCGCCTTTCTCGCCCGGAGCTCCCGGCGCACCGTCGCGGCCATCACGACCGTCGCGGCCAGGCAGGCCTTGGCTGCCATGGTGGCCTGGTGTGCCTGGAAGTCCGGGCTGCCCGGGACACAGGCTGGGGATCTTGTTGTCATCTAGTGGAGGAGAGCCTGACACCAACCCCAGAAGCAGCAGGGCAAGAAGTGGTCTCATGGTGGTGACCCCGGAGGTCCAGACGCCAGGATCCTCTTGTAGTCTGTGGGCTGGGCAGGACCAGAGTCGGAACCCAGAATCTTGGGACCCACCTCGCGCCCCACCCAGGTGGAACCCAGCAGGTCCCCGCTCCAGAAATAGGCCTTTGGGGCTGAGTGTAGTGTGACGGGATGAGGAGGAGGGCGCCCCAGATCAAGAACGGGGAGAGCACCGGAGTGGAAAGGAGAGCAAGCCCTCCCTACCCGGTCCCCTAGCTGGCGCCCAGGCGTTCCCACAGCCCCTCCCCCACCCGCCCTCCTCCTCTGCCAGGCTCACCCCCTCCCCGCTCCCCAGCTCCCCCAGCTGCTCTCTCTGAATGGCTTCCTCAGACCCTCCAGCTGGCCCTGCTCCCACTCCTACCCCAACCAGGCAGCCCCTGCCCTTGCTGACTGATTCCAGCTTCTGGTTGCTCCTTGCCGGCTCCACAGCGCTCCTCCCAAACTCCTAGAGGAAACCAGTTGTTCAGGGGCCAAGAGCTCCGGGGCTGGGAAATAGCAGGGAAATAACTCGTGGTGTCGCCCGGCGGCCGGCCAAAGTTGTGGGGGTGTAGGGGGTGTGGAGAAAGGAGGAGGAAGAGGAGGAGGAGGAGGAGGAGGAGGAGGAGGAGGAGGAGAAGGAGGAGAAAGGCTTGAGCCTGCATTACAGAGAGGCTGAACTGTCAGACAGACAGTTCTTGGGGCTTCAGTTCCCAGGAGCTGGAGGGAGGGAGGGATGGAGCAGTGAGAGAGACCAAGGTCAGGACTAGTGTGTGGGGGTGGGGTGGAGGGTGGAGAACTGGATCAGCAGAGCCCAGGGTGAAGAATTCCAAAAGCAGAGAGCCAGTTGGACCCCCAGGGGTAGGATAGGGTCCCACCACACCCGGTAGGCACTCAATACAGTTTTGCTGACTAAACGGGAAAGCTGAAGGTCTGGTGACTGATCTTAAATACTCAAATGGAAAGGGGGAGGCCGAAGATAGGAATCAGGGTCACAGACTTGGGTAGGAAGTCTCTAGTCTGTCCAATGGCAGAATATGGGGCCTGGCCACTGCCTGGGGGCTGTCTTGGCAAATAAGAGTGCAGAGAAGGTGCAGGGAAGGAAGGTAGGGTAGTCTCATTAGCCCTGGGCAGGATAAGAGTTGGAACTGGTCCTTCTCCTTGGGAAGCACCAGAGAAGATGGGCAGAGTCCCGTGCCGGTCACTCTTCCCTTTGTTTTCTGCCTGCCCTGCCCACTCATATGGGTAGAGGAGGATGGGCAGACAGAGGGTGCCCTGCCCACTCATATGGGTAGAGGAGGATGGGCAGACAGGGTAGGGCTGGCGTCCTGTCAGGGCTGGGAACAAGCGTCCAGGCTAGCTGCCTCAGGAAGCCTGTTACAGTTGAAGGGCCAGGGGGTGCCCAGTAGTGCCAGGCTAGACTGGCACTGTTGTTCTGCCTCCTGGCAGACAGAGCGGCAAGGGGGCAGGATAGTGCCCAGTGGGGTGCAGTGAGGTACAAGCAGCCCGCAAAGGAACCTCCGGAAATTCTGGTAGCAGGGTAGACTTGTCAGACTCTGTGGGAGGAAGAGGCAGACCTCAGATGTCCAGTCCCCATGTGCCCCACTCCTTCCGATGGCCTCCCCCCTCGGTGTCCCAGCACCTTGTAGCCTCTGACGATGTCTACCACCTCCGCCTGGGTGGCCAGGCCCACCCAGATGTTGGGGAAAGCTGTGGTACTGTAGCTTAGTCCAAGGCACATCTCCACTTGGACAGGTTCACAGGCCAGGTCTGTAAGGGGGAGGGTTGGGTTACCGTGGGGGACAAGACACTGCCTGGCCCTGGGTCCTTGTTTCCGTGTGGACTTCTGTGAAGTATCTCAGGAGGCACTACAGAACTGTTTCACACACTCCAACGAGCCCTTCTGTTCTCCAGAGCCTGTGTTTGCCAGTGCAGCATGTAGGCGGGCCCCTCTGACTTAGGGAATGTGGAGCACCCATTGGGGACCACTGGGGACTACTCCTATCATGTGCTCTGTGAAGCAGGCTGTAGAGAGGGATGAGGTAGATAAGTCTTGACACCCCTACCACTGACCCCTACATTCCCAAGTCCCTTTCAGGTGACATTAGTGTACAGTGCTGACCCTGGCTGAGAGTCCCGCCAGGACTCTGTAAAGTGGTCCTGGGGTGAGGAGAGAAGGGCCCAGACATGAACTTATCAAGGGGGAAGGAAGGTGGGGTAGGAACCCAGCCTGTTGTGGCCGGCAGGACTTGCTCGGGTGAGGCTCCTTACCTGGCTGTGGGAACAAGTGACTGCTGCAATTGTCACTGCTGCCCTCCCCACAGTCTCTCCATAAGTCACACATCCATTGCAGATCCCCACATCCTCCGTTCCGGCAGAACTCTCTGGGCCCACAAGGGTCTGTGGGCACAGAGGCGTGACAGTGCCCTAGGACATGCCTGGACCCACTACCCTCCTCCAGGGTCCCCTTTGATGTTCCACGGGGGAGCCGCCGTTGCCCACACCCACCTGCCCAGGGGACACCTACTCTCTGTAGCATTGGTGGCCTGGTAGGTGGCTAAGAAGCCCCCGCTGCTGATACCAAGATCCGTCTTAAAGATCACAGCCAGCTGGTGCTGTGAGGAGATGAGGTGGGGCGGTGGCTCCGTGCCGCAGAACCTGCCCGGAGCAGAAAAATATCCTGGCACAGGCCGCTGGCCAGCCCCGGGGGCTCTGGCTCTTGGCCTTGCCAAGGGTGATGGGGAACAAGACCGCTGATTCATGGAGCTTGGGGTCTGGGGAAGGAGACACACGCTGTTCGTTACAATGAAACGACTTCTTAAACTGGAGCCACTTTGAGAAGGGGGGCGTCAGGGAAGACAGGGGAAGGCAGAGGCCCTACGGGTGGGAAGAGTAGAGCTGAGCAGCTGCAGAAGCCAGGCCTGGTCAGGAGAGCACATGCTGTTTCAGGGTGCCGGTAAGGAGCACCCGAAGGCAGCCGAGCTGGGCACTCACTTGAGCCTAGTGAAGGGAGCCCAGCCTGCTGGATGGGGGACGGGCTGCCCTGCTGGGTACCTGCCCAGGAAGCTGAAGGCCCCGGAAGTGCTGGCCTCATACACCTCCACGTAGTCAAACTTGCACTCGGCCTGTGCTTCCAGGCTGAAGTTGTGGAACTGTAGTCTTACGCCGTATCCCACGGGCACTGAGACGTACCAGGTGCAAAGCTGGAGGAGGGATAAGCGAGACAACTCACAGGGACCTCCTCCTGCCTCAGCCTGGTCTTGCAGGGGGCTTCTGTGGCCAGACTAGGTGAGGCATGAGTGTGTGGCTGTTGCCACCTCACATTCCGTCATTGGTGCCTCTTAAAAGAGGAACGGTCAGTCAGGCATGTGGCTTACACCTATAATTTCCAGTGCTTAGGACTAGAGTTTAAGGTCAGCCCAAGCTATATGTCAAGTTCCAAAGCAGCCTCCTGAGCTACATACAGAGACTGTCTCAAAAAGCCAAGGACCAAGGCTATAGCTTAGTGGTAAAGAACTTGTCTGGCCTGCACAAGATCCTGGGGTTGCTCCTTGGCATGGAAAAATAAAAAAACAAAACAAAACAAAAAAAACAATCCAGCAGGTTTAGGGGTGGGGGTGAAGGCACGAGGATGCACACCTTTATTTCCAGGCAGAGGCAGGAGGATCTCTGTGGGTTCCAGGCCAGCCAGGGCTACATAGTCAGACCCTGTCTCAAAACAAACAAAAACCCAGGCCTGGCGTGGTGGCCCATACCTATATCCAAGCACTTGGGAGGCTGGGGCAGGAGGAGTCTCACCAGTGACAGGGATCATCATGGGCTACAGAGTGAGACCTTGTCTATAAATAAATAAATGTCCTTTCAAATGGTCTGGTCTCAGAGATAGATGTGTTTACCCAGCATGGAAATATCTGGGTATACAGTTGGTGCTGAACAATGTTTCCTTTGGCCGGCATGAACTGATTTTACCAAGTACATTCCCAGGCATGCTGTTTCCAGGCACACAAATATAGGCACCCTGGTGTCTCGTGGGTACTATACCAGTTCCCGAGGGCGCTGCATTTACCTGTTGGTGAGGGTAGTGCTGTGGGTAGTTGGGAGTAGAGAATACCCCGTGGAGCCCAGTCAGATTCCCTCCACACCCTGGAGAGAAGCCGAATGACTCATGAGTGGCCAGGCAAGAAATTGCTGGGTCGGAGCAGGGGAGCCCAGCCCGGGACAGAAGCCTGACGGTGTGCCTGCCCTGTCCCGTGGCTGGGCTCGTACCGAAGGTCTCAGCACTGCAATTGGCCTCATCGCTGCCATCGGCACAGTTGGTAATGCCATCACACACTAAGTCATGCTTCAGGCAGAGGAGCAGGTCACAGCGGAACTCATTATGGGCACAGCTCCCTGGAGAAGGACACGAGCCATCTGGAGCCAGAATCCCCCAGAGTTTCCAACCCCCTTGCCAGTGTTGGGAGCGGCTGAGCGGGAGGCAGCTAGGAACATGATGGGAAGTCACTCACAATGCCCAGGGGCCACAGCTTGGTACCAGGCCTGGAAACCAGACCCTTCCACGTCGTCATCAGAGACGAAGGACACACGGAGGTGGCTGGTGTTGGTGTTCAGCGTGGCTGGAGGTGTTTTACCACACACCCTGTAAAAAAGCCAGGTTGGGGGTGATGGAGGCTCTGAACTCAGATAAGAAATGGACCAGAGCCCGGGAGGTGGTGGCCCATGCCTTTAATCCCAGCACTTGGGAGGCAGAGTCAGACGGATCTCAGTGAGTTCGAGGCCAGCCTGGTCTACAAAGTGAATTCCAGGACAGCCAGGGCTGTTACATGAAGAAACCTTGTCTCGGAATACCCTCTCTCCTCAAAAAAAAAAAAAAAAAAAAAAAAAAAAAAAAAAAAAAGAAAAAGAGAGAAAGAAAGAAAGAAAGAAAGAAAAGAAAGAAAGGGACCAGAGAGGGAAGTCCTTTCACTAGGGCACACCACAGCAAGATGCTGGCAGAGGAGAGGTCAGAGGTCAGTTCTGTTAATTTGTTAATTTCCTTCTGGTCAAGATTTTTGCTTCTGCTTCCAGTTTCTCCACCCTTCAGACAAGTGGGATCCCCTGGAAGCAGAGGGACCCACCTGAGGAGCGGACCTGAAGGTTCTGGGCTAATTTCCAAGCGATCGAAAAGACAGGAGAGCACACCTTCTATGCTGAGGACTTGAATCTTGAGCTGTATTGTCTGGCCTGTGGCTACCTGGATATGCCAGACACAGTGGCTATGGGGTGGGTAAAGGTCTGGGTAGTTGGGGCTGCTGAAGAAACCCCTTGGACCAGGAAGGAGGCCTCCGCAGGCTGCAGGGGATGGAGGTTAGAGTTAAGAGGTCAATAGGAGAGAGGCCTTCCCCCACCCCCAAGGTTCCTCTTCCAGGCTTTTCCTCCCCACTGCCACCTTGGGCCTTCTCCGGAAGAGTGCCCTTAGAACTCACTGGTCTGGTGTGTAGAGCTCAGGGCTGCTGGAGAGGTGGTGGTGGTGGTGGTGCTGGTGCTGGTGTTAGGAGTAGAGCTAGGAATGCTACCCTTGGGGGTGAGGCCTCGGGCAGGCAGTGGGCTCTCAGTTGTCCTGGGGAGGGATGTAGCCTGGAACTCTGGGAGAAGGAGGATGGAGGCACGTCATTTAGAAGAGCAAGTCCGTGGGGGCTGGTAGAATAGATCATGGACTCTCCATGGAAAGTCCTCCCAAGTACTTACGAGCCAGGATGACAGCCACCAGCAGCCCCAGCAGCAGGACCAGCAGGCCACTGAGCAGCAGGATACAGAGCCAGGAGAAATGACAGTCCGGCTGTAGCCCTCGGAGACGCTGGGCTGTGTGTGGGGAGACACAGTGGGCTTTTAGAGACACCCCTACACGGGATGTCCCTCACGCCTTAGTTCCTGGGCTCTCTCCTGTGCCCGAGCAGCCCCTAAGATGGTTACCATGCCAGGGAGCTTCGAGGCTTCTGCTGGCATCTTTCTGTAAGGCTGGTGGAGGGCAGGAAGGCCCTGCTTCAGGATCGAAAGCCGGATTGCAGAACTCTGTCTGGAATGGAAGACAGAGGCTGATGGGCTGGGACAGGCAGGTTCACTGGGGACCTGGGATCTTGGGCGGTGGGTTCCGTGTGAGCCTTACCTTGCTCAGCTCAGTTGCCTCTGGACGGAGGACGACATCGGAATAGTCCTTCATGGCTTAAGATTCCGCATGGCTTTCTGGAGCTCCTGTGACAGCCCAAGACCCCTGAGGGTTCACTCCCTGGTCACAAGCTACCTATCAAAGAAGCAACCTTTACTCTCGGAGGGACAAGGCTGTCAGGAGAGACCAGTTCTCTGGTGGCCTTTGGCAGAATGGTTGGGGCTCCAGGCTACTCTCTCTCCACGTGGGGGAGGGAACTGATGCGAGAAGGAATTCACAAAAAGCACGGAATGGTCCTTAATCCAACTCAGCTGAGGATGCTGAGGTCAAGACCCTGGCACTGAACAGCAGTCCTTAAAGGCACAGGCAGTGGCTGTGGGCGCCAACAGAGAAAAGTTAGGGATTCTGCGGGATGTGATTAGGGGAGTCACCTGCCCTCTCCTGCCCCCAAGGTAACGAGGGTGGGCGCTCCTGGGGAGCCGGGGGTTGGAGAACATGACTGCAGTGAAGGCCTTGGAGCCTGAGGTGAAGAGAGACAGAGACAGGGAGCAAGCGCTCGAGGGGGGGGGTAGAGGTGTGCAGCCATCTGAGGGTCACAGACAAAGTCGGCACTTTGCCCCATCTCAGTGGCAAAGTTACTGGCTAACCCTGGACCTTTGGAAGAAGCCACTCCTCCTCCACCCCAGCTTTTTTTTTTTTTTTTTCTTCAAGACAGGGTTTCTCTTTATAGTCCTGGCTGTCCTGGAACTCACTCTGTAGACCAGGCTGGCCTCAAATTCACAGAGATCTGCCTGCCTCTGCCTCCTGAGTGCTGGGATTAAAGGCATGAGCCACTACCACCCTGCTGGCTGGCTTTGTGTGTGTGTGTGTGTGTGTGTGTGTGTGTGTGTGTGTGTGGTGATCTCATATTGCCTGGGTTGGCTTCAAACTCTTTATGTAGGCAAGGATGACTATGAACATTATATATATATGATGTGTGTGTTATGCTCATGCATGTGTGTATGGAAGCTAGAAGTTGATGTCAGTGTTTTCCTTGATCACACACACATATGTACATACATATACACACACACATATATTTATATGAGATTATATATCGAGGCAAGGTCTCTCACTTGAACCAAGAGTTTGCTTGATTCTGCATGTCTAGCCAACCAGCTTACTCCAGGGACCACAGACCACGGGTCTACCATGCCTGACTGGTATTCACAGTATTTCCGTGAGTGGCCAGTACTTACTCACTAAGCCATTTCCTCAAGAGGACCTGGAGCTCCTGAGCCTCCTGTCTGTTTCCAGGGGCTGTGTGTACACCACCACATAGTGTGGGGTTGAACCTTCACACACACTGGGTCCGCACTCTACCAACGGAGCTACAGCTCCAACTCCATTTTTTGTTGAATTATAGTTGTTATTTTATTTTGAAACAGGGTCTCTCTGTGTTGAAGCTAGTCTCAAACTTGGAGCCATCCTCCTGCCTCAGCCTCCTTGCTGTTGGGAGGGTGTTTTCACCTGTTATATCCATTGTCTGTGTTGTAAGAATGAGGAGAGAAGCAGTCTCACAGAAAGCGTGGCATGAGATTGAGGGGTTGGCTCCCCACATCTGGGTCCCCAAGCCTGCAGGAGGAAGGACACCTGACTTTGTGGGCAGGTTGAGGTGTGGAGTCTGGCTGTTGGTCTGGCTGCTGTCACGAGGTCGAAGGTCTACACTACAAAGCAGTGCCCCATCCCCGCCTGGCGCAGCCGGTCCAGGGAGAAAGACAAGGGACTGCAGTCTGTCTTGTCTCATCACAGTGCTGGGCTGGGCTGAGAGTCTGGAAACAACTTCACGTTCCCAGCCACTACTTGTAGAATGTCTGTGATGTTTTAGATCCTGGGCAAGAGGTCTTACATATTGTTTTCTCTCATTTCATACGTAACTCAACGGGGGTATCATAACCGTTTTACAAAAGTCGATACTAAGGCTCTGAGATGTCACACAACAGAAAAGATAAAGAGTTAAAACTGAGCATGTGTTTTGTATGGATACAACTTTACTCTAGAGGGGGCCACGCTGTGTTAGGAGAGTGGAAGGGGCAGACAGATCTGTGAGCCTAAGACGGCTGTCTCTGCACTCAGGAAAGGAGCCTTTGTCCAGTGCCCTCTCAGCGGCCTGGCTGCTTCTGTCTAGGCCTCAACCCTCTCCTGGACTCTGAACTTGGAGTCCAGCAGTCCTGGACAGCCAAGTATGGTGGCTCACACCTTTAATCCCAGCACTTGGGAGGTAAAGGCAGGCAGATCTCTGTGATTTGGGGGCCAGCCTGGTCTACCTAGTGAGTTCCAGAATAGCCAGAGCTACATAGTGAGACCAGAGAGAGAGAGAGAGAGAGAGAGAGAGAGAGAGAGAGAGAGAGAGGAAGAGGAAGGAGAAGGAGAAGGAGAAGAAGGAGAAGAAGGAGAAGGAGAAGGAGAAGGAGAAGGAGAAGGAGAAGGAGAAGGAGAAGGAGAAGGAGAAGAAGAAGAAGAAGAAGAAGAAGAAGAAGAAGAAGAAGAAGAAGAAGAAGAAGAAGAGAAGGGAAGAGAGGAGGGAGAGGAGAGAGAGAAGGAGAGAGAAGACAGATTGGATTAGAACCCACAGACATCCTGCACTGGGCTTTGTAGATGGTGAGTTTGGGGGGCGGTGAGCCCTATGGTGTGATTATTCACTAGAGGTTGTGGGCATCAGGCCTGGCTGGGTGATGAAGTGGGCTGATGGAGCTGGTCATCCTTATCTTTGTAGCACATGACTTAGCAGAAGCAGTTTCAAAGTGGGGCTCAGAGACTCCTCTCCTCTCCATCCCAACTCAGATTGGGTAGGGTTTATTACAGTCGTGACTTGGTGGGGTATAGGACAGCACAGAGGAAGCCGTCTGTGCACAGGGCCCATCATTTGTCCAGGGGACCGTGACTGACTCCACAGCCATCAGGGATGAGCCGTGTCTCAGCTGCCACTTAGTGAAGCCCCACTTCTTAGAGATGTGAATCTTCTGGCAGCCAGGGGACTTGAACTTGTCTCTACACAAGGGCTCAAGGACTTGTTTTTTATTCTATAGATTAATGCGGATGGATAAGATGACATGGCCAATGTGAACCCTGGCCACTGCCAGAGGATCCCCAAAGGCACCCACATACCTGTCTGGAGCCCAGGTTGGGGACAGCATCGACAGCAGAGGCATGAAGATCTCTAGAAAATCGTCTCCAAGGTCCTGAGGGCAACCCATGTAGTCTACCAAGGAGGCTGCTATTCCAGCCATGGCATCCTCTTTCTTGGCAACTTTTTGAGATATGGTCTTTTTTCCCTCCGAGATTTATTTTTATTTATGTATATGTGTGTATGCCTGAACCAGATGTGTGCAGAGGCCTACGGAGGCCAGGAGTGATTCTCTTCTTCTACCATGTGGGTTCAGGGATTGAATCTAAGTTGCCAGGCTTGGAGGCTTGCTGAACTATCTTGCCAACCCAGTTCTAATAAAAAAAAAACTGCATTATTATCTAAAAATTCATAATTATGTAGTAATATTATCTAATAAAAGATGTGTGTGTATGCACACAAATGCACATGCAGGTGTGAATGTGGAGGTCACGGGTCAACTTTGAGGAGCCAGCTCCCTCCTTCCCCAATGGGGATTGAAGTCAGGTCCCCAGGCTTGTGCAGTAAGTGCTTTAGGTACCCACTGAGTGGCTCTCTGGCCATAGGTTGCTTCTTGATGGGTATTTGATCATAGCAATGAGAAGAAGATTACTCCCTGCCCCAATAGAGTACCTACTATGTGCCACACTTTTTCTAAGCAGTCTCCTAGCTCTGAGCTGGTATTATCATAATCAGCTTACAGACGAGGAAACTGGGCCCAGGGAGGTCATGTCACCCTGAGCTGTGATTGCTGGTCACTTCCTCCTGTCCTAGGCAACCCACACAGGTGGTTGTTGGTGCCCAGGAGAGTTGAAGGGTGGGGACCCTTGGAAGTGTCCAGCTCAAATAGACCTAGCAGGGCTCAGCTAGCTCCTTCAGGCTTTGCTGCTGGGCATGTGTGCATCTTACATGGTGGTTCCCATCGCTTCCTAATAAGGTAGGACAGTTCTGAGGAGAGTCCTGCCAAATGCTGTCCCCAATTCAACCAAAAGGCTTCAGGTGGAGCAAGAACTAGGTGAGCTCCATCTTGCTTCTCCCGCAGCCAGGTGGTATGGCCTTTGATGGGTCTTCAGCCTTCAGTACCCTTACTGTCAAAGTGACAGGTGGCCTCTAAGTTCCCAACTCTAAAGATCCATGAAATATGAATTGGGTTGAGCATTGATCAAACAAAAACGAACTCTGAGGCTGGAGAGATGGCTAGTATCGTACCAGATCTCCAGTACAAGTAGATCTGTTCTTGCATTTCCTTGTTATCGGTTTCGGTAAGGACACTTGCTGCCAAACCTTGAATTTGATTCCAGAAACTGACATGATGGAAGAAAAGAAAGGACTCTCAGAAGTTCCATGCATACGCCGTGGTGTGCACATGCTGTCCTCCTAGAATAGGTAAATGTAAACCAAACAAACAAACAACAAAAATAACCTATAAACTGGGCCAGGGAACCTTGGGTGTGTAAGTCCCAATTCAAGTGTGTATTTGGAGGAAAAGTGACTTAGCATGAAAATACCTGAGCAGAGGCCTTCAGTCCCCCACGAGGCTGGGAGGCCTACAAAGGGGAGGATCTTGTTCAAGGTCACAAAAGCAACTGCAGAGGCAGCACCTCTCTCAGCCAGGGCCTGCAGGAACACCGGTTAAGAATGGCGAAATAATCCAAGTTGCTAGGAGGCGAAGCAGATCACAAAGAAATGCGACGACAGACCTGCTTGTGTTTGGGGTTTGGTGCAGTCCTGGGGACCGTTGCCATGGGGATGAGATGGCACCGCTGGCCAAGCAGAGAAAGGAAAGCTGGGAGCAAGGGCCAGGGCTTGAGTCCCTACTTTGTTACGGTCTGTTCTCTGGAGAACAGAATGCACAGGGTGGCTTCTACCACCCTGAAAACCAGGCATCATTGCTTGGCTGAGAGCCACTTTCTATTTAAAAGAGGACATTGTTTACCTGTGGCTGACTGGGAGAAGCCACCAGCCCTGTAGACGTCTCATCCTAGGTCCCGCCATTCCTGGGGTGGACAGGGAAGTCCAAGTCCCTCAGAGAGAAGCCACAGAGTTTATTTAACTCTTTCTTATGCTGCTGGTGTGGTTTGGGGGTAGAGCTCCAGCATAGCATACCAGAAGCTCTGAGTTCAATTCCCAATGTCAACTAAAATGGGATGGGGAAGGCACACAGATCTGTAATGGAATCCCAGCCCCTACAGAAGTAGAAGCTGGAGACCAGATTTAGCTCATCCTAGGCCTTAGGCAGCTCAAGGGCCACCGGCACTATATGACATCATGTCTCAGAATAAAAGTTACATCGTCTTCTTTCTTCTCCACTCTCATGAAATTCCCAGATTAAAAAGTTGTCTTCCAAATTGGGCCTGGTGGCGCACGCCTTTATTCCCATTATTCCCAACATTTGGGAGGCAGAAGCAGGCAGATCTCTGTGAGTTTGAGGCCAACCTGGTCTACCAAGTGAGTTCCAGGACAGCTAAGGCTACACAGAGAAACCCTGTCTTGAAAACCAAAACCAAAACCAAAACCAAAACCAAACCAAACCAAACCAACCAACCAACCAACCAACCAACCAACCAACCAACCAACCAACTAACGAACTAACCAACCAAAAAAGCCTTTCCTTCATGAGGTGGGCCACACAGTAGCACACAGGCCCCAAGTGGCAGCAGGTATTTGTGCCACAGCAAGGATGGCTAGATAAACTTTATTTTCCCTTAGTGTCTAGAGCAGTGAGGTAGTTAGGAAGAATAATCCTGGAACATTCTAAGCTTATGGGAGAGGGAGGAACTTTAGTTTCTCTAGTTCTAAGATTCCATTTCCAAAGAAATGGAAAAGGGAAGCAGTAGTGATGAGTGCACCCCCCTCCCCCAAAAGGACAATGTCACTATGGGTTTTTGTTTTTTGTGGCTGTTCTGAAGTTCACTTATGGAACAGGCTGACCTCAAACTTAGAGATCCACCTGCCTCTGCCTCCCAAGTTCTGGGATTAAAGGGGTGTACCACCACGCCTGACTTTAAAAAAGATGTGTCTGAGTGTTTTGCCTGAAGGCATGTATGTGTACCATGTGCATATAGTGCCCCCGGAAATCAGAAGCGGGCATCAGATCCTCTAGGACTGGAGTTACAGATTTGTGCACTGATTTGTGCTTGCTAGGAATTGGCCTGGGGTCCTCTGGAAGAGCAGCCAGTATCTTTATGATGAGCCATCTCTCCAGCCCTTCCTCTCCTTTTTGAAACAGAAGCTTATATACGGCACAGACTGACCTTCAAGCTGCTATGATCTGGGGATGACTTTGCACTCCTGATTCTCTTACCTCTAGCCCTGCCTCTCCAAGTGCTGGTGTAACAGGCTTGGGCCTCTAGGCCTGGCTCTCAAATTTTGATGGACGTTCTTTAGGAAGTGGGCATGTAACTCAGTATACTCAGTGTAACACCTGCTTAACATGCACAGGCCCTGCCTTCAATCTCCAACACATTAAAACAAAGTAAAAGCCAAACCGCCTTAGGGGATATGGTAGTTTGAATGAAAATGGCCCCCATAGGCCCCTAGGGAGTGGCACTATTAGGGGTGTAGCCTTGTTGGAGTAGGTGTGGCTTTGTTGGAGGAAGTGTGTCACTGGAGTTAGATGATCAAGCCAGGCCCAGTGTCGCTCTCTCTTCCTGCTGCCTGGGGGTTGGGATGTAGAGCTCCCAGCGACCTAACACCTTGTCTCCATGCTGCCGTGCTTCCTGCCTAATGGTCTAAACCTCTGAACTGTAAGCCAGCCCCAGTTAAGTGCTTTCATGGTGTCTCTTCACAGACATAAAAACCCTAAGACAGGAGATCAACCCTTTAACACACAGTCATGACATTTAAGACCAGCGACACTGTCATGGAGGTCTGCAGCAGAGGTCTGGTCTACACAGATCAGTTTTTACAGAAATGTGAGCCAGGTGTGGTGGCTCATGCCTGCAATCTTGATACTTTGTAGGTTAGAGCAGGAGGACTGCTGTGAGTTCAAGGCCAGCCTGGGCTACAGAGATACTGTATTTAAAAAGGGGTTGGCTGCCCAAGTGGCTTAGCAAGTAAAAGCACTTGTCCCAAAGCCCGATGGCCTGTTCTGATCCCCGGGACCTACATGGTGGAAGGAGAGAAAAGACTCTTGCATGTTGTCCTGACCTCCACAGATATGCACACGCACTGCCTCCCCCAGTAAGTGTAAAAACATGTTACCACCAGATATGGAAGTTCTCCCAGGTGTTTAGATGGCATCCGGCAGGATAATGTCTTTGGAAAGATGATACTGAGGTCTTTGGAAGTATGATATACCTCATAGACATTTTGGCCAAAGGAATAAAATACATATAAACACAAGGACAAACTCAGTCTGGGAATCCAGATGTAGAATATATGACATCTGAAATACATACTATTTAAACTTAAAGAACAACAACAACAAAAGAATTGAATGCCAGGCAAGGGGGTTGCATGCCTTTGATCCCAGCACTCAGGAGGCAGAAGCAGGCGAATCTCTGAGTCCGAGGCCAGCCTGGTCTACAGAGCGAGTTCCAGGATGGCCAGGGTTATACAGAGAAACCCTGTCTCAAAAAACCAAGAAAAAAAATTGAAAAGTTTAAGTAACAGGTGGGTGAGTTTCTAGAAGGCAGTGCTCACAGACTGGCGGAAGCAAGGAACTGAGGCCCTCGCGATGCTGGGAGCACTTCCCAGATTTAAGCCCCTCCCAATTCAAGACTGTCACACCAGCAGTGTCTTTCTCAAAGCTACTATTTATTCTGTACAAGGCTCCACTGTACATTAGACATCCTACTCTTGCTTACATAGTAAGCAAGTGTACACCAGCCCTGGGGCTCAGCTTCACAGGTCTTCCCTAGAGAAGGGTATCAGGCCAGGTAAACTCAGGGTGTCTTTCTAGGGTGCCTCATCCTGGGAACACTCAAGCACTCCAGGTTCTGAGGGCATAAGCCAGGCCCACCTGTGGGGGTGTGCAAAATGCCTTAGTGCTGAGTAGCTTGACTCTTGGGACAGCATGGAGTTTTTGCCTACTGTGGGCCAAATCAAATCCATGGGAAAGAACCATACAAGACATCCCAGACATCCAGGCTCAAGCTCCCAGGGTGGGACCAAAGACGACTGCCAGGTGGGGTAGGTAGGGGTGGCATGGGTGTCCCTGAGAAGCTCAGTCCAGAGGGCCTTTGTCCAGGAGACTCTGAGAAAGGGACAGATGGTGGGAAGCTTGGGGGATGGGGCATTAAGAAGAAAATAAATTAAAGGCGAAGCTCTGGGGAGGAGGGGCCGGTGCTGCCCTTCAAACAGCTGGGGGCTCTATGGGGGGGCGGGGTGAGAGGACTGCAGGAAGAACTTGATACACTAGCTGAAGAAATCTCCTTTACCCACTTCCCCCTAACCTCACTGCAATGTCCAACAAGCCAGGGGCCAAGGGCAGCACCTCATTTCCCCAAGAGGCTTTGAACACGGCACTGGGGTAAAGAGACACGGCTCAGGATATCTCAGGAAGGGGAAGTCACCCCCTGGTCCCCAAATGCTATAAGGCACAATTCTTGGAGGCAACTAGATTCCATCCAAAACATAAAGAAAAGAAAAAACAACTTTGAAACAGAAAACTTATTTAGATCCCAGGTCTACTGTGACTACGCTTGGGCCTGGCTGACACTCACCTACCACCACAGGGGGCTAGCATTAGGGAAGCTGTATTTGGAGAAGTTAAAAAAAAGAAAAGAAAAAAAAATAAACAAACCCCAACAAAAACAGAGGGCTAGCCCAATGTCCCAGCTGTGGAAGAGGTGTGAAGGACGGACGGCATCTCCAGTCGGAACATGTTCGTCACAGTTAATTTTTTTTTTTAAAAAGTTGGGCTTTTGAAAACCCAAACCAGCTCTTTTCAAAGATGTCCCCTCATCTGTACCCCTGGACTTAGCGGCGTTAAGAGGGCTCTTGGCTCATGGGTGTTTCCTTTCTGGGCTGGTGAGCAGGTCCGGGGGAGACTCCGTGCACGGTCCTCCCTAGCTCCATCCAGCAGCGACGCTCCCAGCAGGCTCCAGAGGGCGCTGTCCTCCCAGGAGGTGTGGGGCAGGAGAGGGCAGCAGGTGGAACTGAGCATCTTCTCCCCACAGACCGCTGTTTTTTATTACACACAGGAAAAAACCACAAGCTTAAAAATGCAAACAAGAGAAGCCGAGGAGCTGAGGAACACTGCTGACTCCGTCTCTGCATCGGTCAGTCGTCTTCCCTGACTGGCCGTGGCTCGGCACCTGGCTCCTTGCTCCAGACCCCGACCAGGCCGTATCAACTTCCGCTCGACAGCTTTATTTCACTTTATTTTTCTCTTACTTGTCAGGATTTTGTTGTTGTTTTTTTGTGGTGTTTTTTTTTTTTCTGAATTTTTAAAAAACTTAGGACGTGGGGCCGCCACAGGGAAGAGGGAAGGGCTGTAGCTCCTCAATGCTACATACGGGAGGGTGGACTGGCCAGTTCATAGAAGAGCAAATAGGCGTCGCTTGTGCGCACTTGGCTGGAGGACATCGGTGTGACACTGTGGAAAAGAGCAGGGGAAAGTCAGAGCCTGTCAAGGAAGGCCACGGGGACACAGCCCAGTGGTTGAGGCTGAGCAAGTGCCTTGGAACTTTTCTATGCCAACCTAAGCTCTGCCTCTGTCCTTTGAGGGTTTTTTTTTCCTTTGTCAAGATTTTTAATTATGCATATGTGGTGCACGTGTGGGTACTTGCACAGAGTGCAGGTGCCCATGGCGGCCAATGGCAATGGACTCTTCCCCACAACAACAGCTGTAAGAGCTCTTAACACTCAGCTGTCTTCAGCTCCACCCTCTTTTTCTGAGACAGGGTCTCACATAACCTAAGCTGACTTCAAACTTGCTATGTAGCTGAGGATGACCTTGAACTCCTGATCTCTTGCCTTCACCTCTCAGATGTTTAGTTACAGCTGTAAGCCGCCGTGCCCATTTCTGACAGCCCCAGAAAGGGCAGCACAGACTTGTGTGTACGATGTAGCTTTTGATCTCGACTTTCTGTCCACTCAAGATGGAAGCCATATGAGGGGGTTTGCTACTAGGAGCCCTGTCTGAACCAACGCCATTTCTCACCTGGAGTCATTGAAAGTGTGCCATTCGCCCGTCACTGGACTTCGGCAGTAGGCTGTATAATGGCCTCCCATGGTGGTTCCGGAGTGATTGGACACAGCATAAAGGTTGTAAACAGCATGGTCTGAGGAGGAGACAGGTGTCAAGCCCTGGAGGCATTCCTGGCCCCATGTTCCTCCCCTTCCTTCCTTTTATTTCCCTATCCTTTTTTTTCCCTTAAAGAAACCATAGCTTTTACTTAAAAAGAAGTTAAAATGTAATTTTAGTTACTCATTGTGTGTGTGTGCAGGTCAGAGAGAAACTCGAAGGAGTCACTAGTCAATTCTCTCCTTCTGTGTGGGTTTTGGGGTTCCATCTCAGGCCACCAGCGCCTTCACCTGCTGACCTATCTCACCGGCTCTGACTTCCTGTCTCTTCCTAACTCACTAGCTTCCTGCTGCCCCTCCGCGGCCTGTCATCTTCGCTCTTCCCTCCTGCTCAAGTATACTCACTGGTGTTTTCTGAAGCAAATTCTCTCAAGTCCAGGTCTCTTAGTGGAAAATTCACAAATGTTGTGAGCTTGCTGGTTCGTATCCTGGATTCTGAGAACCGCTTCAGGTCTGTGATTGCCGTGAGTCAAGAACAAAAAACCGGAACAGAGTCCTTGGAGAAGTGATTCTTCTCGGGAAGCAGGAAGGCCGACAAAGAAGTCTACACTTCCCCCTCTCTGCTCCCCTCCCCTTTTGGTCTCTTGTCATTAGTCACCCCAAAAAGTCAGGTCCCCACCGTGGGGGTTAAGGATACGGAGCACCAAGATCTTTGGGAATCTCTGCACAGAGAACTTCTTTATACATCGTTTTCTGGCTCGGCAGCGACAGCATGTCTAAAGAGAGACAAAAGGGGTCAGACAGAACTGTGGCCCTCGGGCCGAGGGACCTTCCCCAGCCGGGCGCTGTGGATGGCGTCTCTGTCACTGAGGAGTACTTACTGGCTTTTCATCCCCATCTAGCACATCCTCTTTGGTGAAGAGCCTCATGCAATCCATTAATGTCACCTCAGGATAACCTCTCTGGAGAAAAAAAAGTCCAGGTCAGCTGTCCACAGCCTTGCCAAGCCCGAGAGGGAAGCCGGTGCTGGGGCTATGGCGGGGCATACCTTTGCAATGGGCAACGAGAGGTCCCAGAAGGGATCGAAGACCGTAGAGCAGTAACCACAGTCGGTGCACGTCAGGGAGCTCTTTAGCTGCCCAACGAAGAGGTCTGGGGAAGAGAAAGCCGGGGTGTGCTGACCACACAGACTGCCTGTCTTCCTTTCCCCCATTCTTGCCTTAGTTTTGAGAGCCCCAGGCAGACGTGGGGTTCCCTGGGAAAGTGATCCTCAGGGCTTCTCAGTAAAAGCAGGGAACAGCAGAGGCAGGTATTTCTTGTGTGTACTTACCCCCAATCCGACTGTCTTCCCTCTCTAGATACTTCCTCCACATCTGTCGCCCCTTCTCATCATCACTGGGAACCACAGACAGGAAGACGGCTGGGTCAGAGCTCAAACCCCAGTAGGCATCAGGGGCTATCAACTAGAATCTTTATGTATCTGTGTCTTTGCTGTGGTGCTGGGCATGCAATCTCGGGCCTTGCTCAGTTCTTCACACAGCCCACTGAGCCGTACCTCCCAAGCTATGATGTTTTTCTTGAGACAGGATTAGCCCAGGCTGCTCTCAGATTCATAATCCTTCCTACCTCAGCCTTTTGAAATCTAGGATTACAGGTGTGTACCACCATGCCTGGCTTCAACCTTTTAATCTTCAAAAGCCATCTAGAGGATGTAACTTAGTGGCAGAGTGCTTGCCCTCATGTACAAGGCCCTAGGCACAATCCTCAGTAACACAGACGCCCACACCACCATCACCAAAATAAAAAGGTTGTGTTTTAAAAACCACAGCAAAGCACAGCTGACTCTCCCCAGATCATTACTCTCAAAGTAGGTACAAATCTCAGGTCCCCAGACCTCACTTCTCAGCAGCTTTCCTCTTACTTACGGGAGGTGATCCAGGTTCTCAGGGCTGGGCTTGGGCCTCACTGTCACCCGGTTCACCTCATTGTGGAGCCCATCCAGGAGGAAGCGAAGGAACTCCTGAGCATCCTGCTGACTGAACCCAGAGAAAGTGAGTGAGCAGCATCTACCAGCACCCCTGCTTCTGCTACCGCCCCCTTGGGGAGGACATGCAGACATGCATTCAAGGCCCTTACTTATAGCCAACGAAGCGTGGTGCGTATCTCTGAATCTGGGTCTTGAACTCAGATGGGCTCACCACATCGTTGGGGGATGACGTCCATATGGTCTGGATTAGTTTTGCAAACTCTGTTGGAAGGAACAACCAGAGAGAGAGAGGGTGGAGGACAGGTGAGATATTTTCTCTTTAAAAAAGCGATTTTATTTTAAATTGTGTGGGTATGCATGCATGCTTGTGAGTGCCCAAGGAGCCCAGAAGAGGGTGCTGGATCCTCTGGAACTAGAGTTACAGGTTGTTGTAAGTTGCCTGACATGGGTTCTAGGAACCAAACTCTGGTCCTTCGCAAGAGCAGTAAGTACTCTTAACCACCGAGCGGCTCTCCAGCCCCAGGTGTGATTATATCTATGAAACCTTGAGCTAGGTGTGGTAGTGTACACCTGTGATCCCGAGTTCAGGTAGGAAGGTCAGGAGTTCATGGCCAGCTTGGGCTACCTGAGACTCTGTCTCAAAAACAAGACAGCCATCCAACCAACCCATAGATCAACCGACCAAAGAACAAACAAGATGGAACCCCGAAACTGGAGTTGGGCATGGTGCTGTGCACCTGTGATCCCAACACTTGGAAGGCTGAAGCAGGAGAATCACGAGCTTGGGTCCAACCAGGCTTACACAGCAAGGCTGTGTCTCAAACAACAGACTCTGGAATGAATCCCAGTGAACAACAGGCAAAGGAAGAAAAATAGAGGGGTGGAGTGTACCCAAAACACAACTATCTGCCCAGCCTGGCAGATCCGAGCAGAGCTGGGAACGGAGGCAGGGCCACGCTCACCGGGGCTCCGTAATTACCTTCCATGAGGGCTGTGTGCGAGCTGCTGGTGTGACCGAGGTCCCGCATGTACAGCCGCTGAAGGCAATAATCTCTCAGCTCACGGGTGTTGCTCAGGCACTGAAGAATTGAGTTCATGAAGCACTGAAAGAAACGGTCTGGGCAGTTAGCGGATGTGCGCACAAGCCATGGGTTCCCAGCTAATGGCACTGTATTGGGAGGTGGTAGCAACTTGAAGAGACAGGGCCCAGAGGGAGCCCTTCAGGTACTGGGGGGTGTCCCCCTGAAGAGGCCTGAAGGACCCCAATCTCTTCCCTCTCTGTCTTTTGCACCCTGGCCATGAGGTGAACGGTTTTGTTTGCTGCACACATTCTGCCTTGTCACAAGCCCAAAGTGACAGAGCCAGTAAGTCAGCCATGAACTACAACAGCCCAATAAAGGTACTGTCACTTTAAATGGACTTAGCTCATGTATCTGTCCTAGGGACAGAAAGCTGACTTTCATCACAGTGATGGAGGTAAGACCCTGACCTGGTACCTCTACTACTTGCAACTAGAGGCTCTCTGTTTCATCTACCCAGAAATGAACTCCCTCACAGGGCCAGGTCCCCCTTTCCTGAGTGAAGGCAGGAGGAGTGAGGCAAGTCCCCACTCTGGGGAAAGGCCGTATAATTGGTTATTTCCTGCTGAGGTGTACAAAAGGGTGTGGGCACAGTGGTCAGAGGAGGGTGGGAAATGATGGGAATCCCGAGGAAGGTCCAGGAGAGCAGCAGGCTGTGGTGACAAGGGCAACTTCCTTTTAGCAGTGCTTCCTGCTGGAGGCGGGTGAGACAGAGCCCAGCAATTCACTGAAATACCAGCCAGGAAGGGCAGGTACTGATCGCCCTCTAGGACAGGAAGTTAGCTGGAGCTAGGAGGGGACTCTGTTGGATTATCCCGGTCAGGAGAGCCTCTACTCTCCCGGAAAGACAGGATTTGGGAGGAACTTACCGTGTTCCCAAGGTTTCGAAGACCAGCCAGACCCTGGGCACTCTTTGAATTCTGTAAGCAAAGAACACGTGACCTGTGAGGAGGCACAGAGCCTGGCCTGTGCTAGCCGTCAATCAACACCCACCCCTCACCACTGCAGCGCCCTGTGTCTTCACAGAGACAGGGTTCTCTGTGGAGTCCTGGCTGTCCTGGAACTCCCTCTGTAGACCAGGCTGGCCTCGAACTCACAGAGATCCTCCTGCCTCTGCCTCCTGAGTGCTGGGATTAAAGGTGTGCACCACCACAGCCCGGCAGAGTGTCCCTTTCCAACCTTGGTCTATGAGTCTTGGAGAAAAGAGGATGGAGGAATGCCTATTTTCAACACACAAACTATTCTTTAGAGCTTTGCTTTTTTATGGTCTCACTGGGTAACCTAGTGATCTTGTGGCAATCCTTCTGCCTCAGCCTCACGAGTGCTGGGATTACAGGTATAAGCTACTACATCTGACTTCTCTATCTTTATTCTTCCTCTGCTACAGTGGAGACGAGGTATTAGAACTAGAGGCTAGGGATTCATAAATCCAGGAATATAAATTTCTTGTTGTAAGAAATTGAAAGTCCAGGTCAGGCATGGTGAGGAATGGCTGCAATCTCAGCACTTGGTAAGTGGAGGCAGGAGGATTAGAAACTCAAGGTCAACCTCAGCTACACACATAGGTGAACACAAAGCCTAGTCTGATCTATATGAAACAACAGAAAGAGGTTTCATTCCCCAAATCCAGGTACGATTTCACATGACCTACATTTGCACTAGACGTTCAATATATAAAGGAGCTGTCATAATCGGGACTTTAAGGCAGTTGAGAAAGGTTAAATGACAAGCCACTCTAACTGAGTTTCGATCTTCGCAGGGAAAAACTCAAGCTGCCTGCCATTCTGGGCTGCTAGAGACAGGTGGAATTCCTTCCAGCTGAACTCAGCTTCTAAGGGCTGAGCCAAGGCAGGAGGATCCTCCCCGCCCGCCTCAGGTTTCAACATCCCAACTGGCCACTGGCTGGAAACACTTGCCACAGCATGTGCCGCCAAGCTGAGGAAGCACCTGGCTGAAGGTGCCGCTCTAGTCTCTACTGTGGAGGCTGGTGAGGAGGACAGGTGCGAGGCTGCAGCCTCTGGGTGCTATCTGTCAAGGTCTCTTAGCTAACCCTGGGCACACCTCCCGGGAATCAGGAAACCTTCAGGCTCAAAGGGTTAAAGAGCCAGGGGATGAGTCTGTGGATGAGTCTGCCACCCCCTCTCTTAGGAAGAAGAGGCCTTGGAGCAGGTAACTCTGGAGCAACCCTGGCTGGGGCATGCGTGGGGCCAGCTCAACCCTGATCAGAACAGGAGCCTGAAATAACTCAGCTAAAATTACTCATGCTGTGTGCTGACAGCCTGGCTGTCAGCGGCTCAAAGCCCATGAGACTGTCAGCTTGAAGGGGGGAGGGAAGAGCAGGCCGAGGGAGGGCTTTTCTCAAGAAGTGCCAGGCCCATCCCACAAGTAAGAGGATCCCTCCCCTGGTCAGCGGTCAGGTCCAACTCTAGCAGGTAGAAAGGGAGCACACTCAGACCTGGTTTAAACCATCAGCTGGCAGCAGGTAGGGTGGAGCACCCTGCACTGCCCTGGCCTGTAGTGCTAACCATAGGGGACCCCAAATAAAAACGTGAATCCCACCACTGGGTGTCGTGGTTGACTGGGCTTGGCTAGCGCTTGTAAGGTCCCCTGGATTCAACCCTTGGTAGTGGCAAAATGGGAATTCTGCCTGGCTGACAACCGTGGTGGGCCCTATAAGGGGGCTGGCTACCACAGCGACAGTCCCTGCGGACAAAGATCTCATCGGAGCTTCGGATAAAGTGGTAAAAGACTCCCTCTTCCCCAGCGCCCCACAAGAAAGCACTGCTGCAGTCTCCATGCTGCCCGCTTGGAGGCACCCACCGAGGAGTGCCCACACACGATGCCCACTCACACCTGTTTTTGGTAGCTCTTGGCTAGTCCTTACCCCCTGTGCCTGAGACGACATCGGTCTAAACAGGCTGTAGAGACGCAAAGCATCCTACCACTGGTGACCATGTCCACATCCACCAAGGCGGGCTCTCAGCTGAGGCACTTATCCCAGCACTAGTGAGGGTAGGGAAAGGAGACTGGGGTGCCCAGTCCCCAGTCCCTCCTGTTGTCAGGCTCACTGGGCAGCTGGAAGGTGGGAAGCGCATTTCATCCCCCATAGTTAGTATTCTGGGCCCCAATGCTTCTACTGGCTTTGGGGTGGGAAGAGGAGAGAGGCTCCCCCAAATCACCATTGGGACCCTCCGACTTTTGTGTTTTTTTTAGTGTGGGAACTCATGTTTTTATCTAAAATTTTCCTGAACCCTCCCAAACACTTGGCAAGTTCTGTTTTCCTTTCTTAGACACAGGGTCTCACTATATAGCGCTGGCAGGTCTGAAATTCACTCCGTAGACCAGGTGGGTCTTAAATTCAAAGCTATCCTCCAGCCTCAGCCTCCCAAGTGATGAGGTTATAGGCATTCACCACCATGCCTGACTCCACTTGCCAACTTCCCAGTGCTCTGGGTTAAGGTGGGGGCTTCCAGGGCTTGGGGGTGGGAGTGGATGGGGGAGCAGGGCTGCTCTAAGCCAGGCCAGATATTCTTCTACCATGAATAGGAAATCAGGAGCTCCAGGGAAAGTCAGCACTTCCCATTCCAGAGAGGAACAAAATGTCCCAGGAGTGACCTTTCTCACAGGGCAAACAATCCTACCTCAGGGCTGGCAGGGAAAGAGGCTAGGAAAGGGGGGACAGAAACCCTGCACAGCCAGCCTCTCACAGCGGCGGCACAAGGAAGTGGTTCCAGCTGGCACTCAGGTGCAGAGTTGAGAAAGTTTGGCCCCGGCGCTTCCTTACACTCAGTCATCAGCAAACCTAGCTTTGACTCAGTAGCAAGCCCTGTTCTAGAGAGCAGATGCCGCTTCCATAGTAAACAGCACTCCTCTGCCAGGCCAGGGGCAGGGGCTCAAACAGCCTGTCACTGGGCAATGCGGGTTGGCATCTGGGGACTGGTCTGTAAGGAAGGTGGACTTGAGATTGTGACTTCACACTAGATGCCCCAGCTGAGGGGCATTCTTGCTTTATCTGCATGGTGAGGGTCAGCCATGTGTCCTGGCTGCAGCCGAGGAGCCCGGTGTAGCCCTGGCACGGGGCAGGGCACGTACTGCCAACACGGGAGCTGGTGCCTGTTACATAAGACCTGTCAAGCTCAGGCCCCTTCTCTCTTTCCCAAAGGGACAGTGCCCAGCCTTAGCCCCAGCATTACTCCACGAGCTGCTTCAATCAAGGAATGCACTGTCCACTCCACGCCGCTGAAGAGGACCAGGAAGAGAAGGGTTCATTTTCTCACCTGTCTACAACCTCTGCCCTTCACAGGGTCAAAGCACCCTGGCAACTGACCCCCGGGAGAGAGCCTATTTGGGAACAGAGAAGGGGAGGCACCCCTCTGAGACACCTTCCTTGTTGGAGTTTGGCCTTGGAGGAGTCACCCCCGAGTCCAGCGCGATGTCTGTTCCCTCTAGTCACACACCAGCCCTAGTCAAGGTTACTCTCGCCTGCACCTGTCTTGATAGGTGACTGGAATTAAGAGGCCAAGAGCCACCAGGTGCTCGGGTCACCCAGGGAGGGGGTTAGGGGACCTTAGAGGCTTGGATATCAAGAGGGGAGGAGTCTGGAGCAAGCTTGCGATTTCCAGGGAAGGGGGCATCCCTTGCCAGGAGACCCTCGGAAAATAGGGGTAAGAGTGGGAAAGAACGTCCTGGGGTTCAGAGACTCGTGGTGGGCTGGAGTCGATCCCGGGAGCAAGCAGGACCCCCAGACCTTCAGCGTGGGAGGTCCCAGGAAGGGGCCCGCGTACCTTGGCTTTGTTGAGCAGAAGCCCCACGAAGGTGGAGAGCAGCAGGGACGGGGACAGAGGGGAGCGCGGCCGCAGCTCCTTGGCGAGGGCGGGAAAGGGGGCGGCGGGGGGCTCCTCGGGCAGGGTCACGGTGTAGGAGGTACGCATGTTGCGGAGCGGGCGGTGGGCTATGCCCCCAAACCGACGCGGCTGACCAAAGGGTTACGGGGGAGTCCCCGCGCCGTGCCACGACTCGGACACCGAAGCCAGCGGAGATCCCAGCGACAGGACCCCGTCGGTGACGCGGGGCAGTAACCGCTACTGCAGGGCCCAGCGCGCGCTCCTCCGCCTCAACCTCCCCACCGCGCGCAGCCAACCGACCGGGCCCAGCGCTCGCGCTCCGGCGGACTGGCTGACCCGCCGAGCCTCCAGCCGCGCGACGTCAGCGCCGGGCCGGGGCGGGGCCGGGCCCGGGACCACGCCCCGCCCCGCCTCCGCCCCGCCCCGGGAGCCGGCACGCGGACTCCGGCGAGGTCGCCGGGCCTGCCCAAAGCCGCTGACCTCCGGACCACGGAGACACGGGAACCCTACCGGGGCAAAGCGGGGACGCGCTCTCCCTGGCCGGCTTAGGGGTTGGACGCAACTTAGGGGTTGGTCTTTGGGGGACGCCCCCTTAAGATCAAGTGTCAGTCAGCTTGGAGCGCCTCCGCCCAGGCAGCAGACAGAGGTGAACTTAGGGGTTGCAGACCCTTTTGAGACCCCAGCGACAGCTCACTATTTTTCAGGGCAAAATGCATAGGCGCACACTTTCGTCCACCATGTGGGGAACCTGGGTCTTCGTGACGCCCAGCCTCCTCACAGTCTGCAGGGGGTCGAGGAGCCCGGGCTAGGAAAGATTTCCAAACGCCTCCGGGGCTGAGCTCCGCTCCTCCTCTAGACCTAGCCTAGCCCATAATATCAAGAGAGGCGGTGCTCATTTTATAAGGTACAATAGGTCACTGGCCCTTTTGGCTCCAGGAAAGAACCATTTCTGGACCTTCCTAACCTATTACCCAACTCCATCTCTTCTAGAATCTCAAATTTAACTTTTATAAGAGGACGAGAGGAAGATGCTCTTCTTGTGTGTTGGGGGGTGGTCTTGTGTGGGGGTGGTCTCTGGCCTCCACGTGGGCAATGCTTCAAGGCAGAGGGTCTAAGGGAGAGGGTTTTGTTTCTGATGCTCCGCCCCCTCACCTAACAGGGAAGCGCAGGAATCTGCCGAGAGAAAGTATCTTGTTTGGAGCTTGCAGGCTATTTTTAGCCAGTATTTTTAGCGTTTAAAAATACTCGGAGAGGCAGCAGTGTGCGCTGTTACTCATCTGTGGGCTGCTTCTGTGCCTCCTGGCATGCGCATCCCCACATGTACACGCGTACCGCACACACGACCACAGCCACATGGGGATCGCGTCCGAGATGCATGTGTGGGTTGTACCCTAGGCCACCCACAAAATAGGAATTTGGTGCCAATTGGTGGGGAGTACGGACAAGCCTCTCACCATCCTGTCCCCAGCAGTGATGACAGAAGGAGGCGGGAGCAGGAGCCACTGGCATTGAGGGCGGTCACGGTTGGAGGCATGATCTTCAGACTTTGACCCAACCTGGACCCTGGACACTCTGCAGCAGCCCTTTTCTCCAAGCTTCCGCCTTTGCAGCTACACCCTTTTCTAAGGGGCAGGTCCCGCACTTGGGTGCATCAATGCTCGCATTTGATCACATCTCTGCTGTGAGATAACTAGAGCATCTTGCACGTGGTCCAGGAGGCTGTAAAGCTGTCTGTCTATAGCCTCTTTCCATGATCACCACCCTCGTGCTTCTCTGATCCCTGCCACCAACTACCTTGCTCCACTCTGCTCTTAAGAAATAGGACTAGGGCTGGACAGATGGCCCAGTGGGTAAACGTGCTTGCTTCCAAGACTGACTGAGTTTGAGCCCCAGGACACACATGGTCAAAGAAGAGGACCCCCCCCCCCAGTTGTCCTCTGACCTATTTAGGCTTACAAAATAAATACAATTTTTATTTTGAGACCGGGTCTAACTAGGTAGCCCTGACTGGCCAGGAACTTGCTATGTAGCTTCATAGAGATCCTCCTGCCTCTGGCTCCTGAGTGCTGGTTTTTTTGCACTGCTACTTCTGGGCTATGTTTTTTTTTTTTTTTTTTTTTTTTTTAAAGAAACACAATTAGGTCGGGTGGTGGCATGTGCCTCTGAGGCTAGCCTGGTCTACAGAGGGAGTTCCAGGACAACCAGGGCTACTACACAGAGAAACCCTGTCTCAAGAAACCAACCAGCCAACCAAACAACAAACAAACAAACGAAGAAAAGAAGCAACAACAACAATAACAACAAAACCCACAACAGAACTAGCTGAGCATAGTGCCTCTATAATCCCAGCACCCAGAAGGTTGAGGCAGGAGGATTGCTAGTTTGAGACCAGCCTGGGCTGCATAGCAAGATGCTATCTTAACATTTTATCCAGCAGTGTGACTGCTGATAAGGTGTTATACTCCTGTAAATGACCTCTCATCCATGTTCCTGTTAGCCACTCTAAGAAACTCATTGGGTTGCCAAAAGAGGGGGGGGAAAGTAGAAGGGGAACTGCTTGGGAAGAAGAAGATCGTCAGCAGAAGTGATGAGAGAGGGTGATGGGGGGACTAGGGGAGTATGATCAAAACACGTTAGATGCATGATGAGAATATCATAATTAATCCATTATTGTGTATAATTATATATGTTAACAAAAAAAAAATTACAGAAACAACACTTGAGGGCTAGTAAGACGGCTCATCTGGTATAGGTGATTGCCACCAAGCCTGGCAACCTGAGTTCCAACCCTAGGTTCCATGTGGTGTAAGGAGAGAAATAATTTGGCAACTTATGCTCTGCCTTCCATCCAGGTGCTGAGACCAGGGTGTGACTACACATGATAAATAAACAAATGTAATAAAAACACTCATGCTGGGATGCAGTTCAGTTGGAGTGTTTACGTAGCATGCACAGAGCCCTGGATTCAATCCCTAGCACCACATAAACTTATATATGCATAATACCATGAGATAAGACATTCAAGGTCATCCTTAGCTATATAGCTAGTTCAAGGCTAGCCCAGGAAAAGGCCTAACACACACACACACAACCCCCCCCCCCAACAAGCTGCTGCTATTAAGTCCTTTGAGAGACCAAGCACTGCTTTATGGGCTTTATATATATTATCCTAGTTAATTTCCCTAATCGCACCACGAAGCTGTAACTATTACTTCTAGTTTATAGGTGAAGGACCTTATTGCCCAGAGGGGTCAGTGTTCTGCTGGGATGCAAAGCTAGTAAGTGACTGTGTAGGGCTTTGAACCCAGATGGTCTTACAGCCAAACTTACACTTTTAACAAGTACTAAGAAACTCTAGGATGTTCCTCCTTTTCTCTGTCCACTTGTAAATTGTACTCAAAACTTGAGTTTTGTCAGGTGTGGTGGTGCACACCTGTAATCCCAGCACTTGGGAGGCAGAGGCAGGAGGATTGTAAATTTGAAGCCAGTCTGGGTTACATAGTAAGACCCTGTCTTAAAAAACTAACCAACTAACCAACCAACCAACCAACCAACCAACCAACCAGCCAATCAGTTCTCTGATCAGATAGAAGTCTCTGGGTTTGATCCCTTGGACCATAAAAACCAGACCAAATCAACTGCTTGGGTTTGGGGGATACAGTTCAGTGGTAGAGTTAGGCCTTGAGCTTGATCCCCAGAACGACAACAAACAAAACAGCAACCTTGAGCCTTCTATAAAGCCTTCTCTAATTAATTCCACCCAATTCTAAATACCCATTACTTCATCCCCTCAATTTTCATGCTGTTAATTTATCTGAATATATTTATCTTTGTTTTATAACTGTAAAACTCGCAAATGGTCTCAGATGGTGTGTGGCCGTTTTGGTTGCTCCAGCATCCTGGAACCTCATCTAGGGCAGGGTTGGAGGTTCCTTAATGAGATCTTAATGAAGAGGGCCAGACCAAGCTCTGCTGGGAAATCCTGCAAGTTACAGTTTTCCTCAAGGGGAAGGGATGTGTCTGGCTTTGCATGCCAAGCAAGTATGCTGTGGGTGGGGGTGCTGGGCAAGAGATGCTCACCCACTGTAGCATTCGGCCTCTGTCCCCAGGACTTAGACGTAATTACATGTGCACTCCCATCTTGGCATTGGGCCAGCACACTCTTGCTCTTTCCTGGGATGCAGGAGGTTGCAGGGGAGGTGTGGGTGTTTCTGGGAGCAGGGAGGGACAGATGGGGAAAGCTGTTGCATGGGAGTATTTTGAGAAATCTAGGGTGAGGGAAACAGACTCACAGTGTCCAGTCTTGTCCGGCAGGTCTGGCTGCTGCAAAATGCAGCCAACAAAGACCTATAGCTTATTTCGCAAGGAGCCAACTTTCTGCGAGACCCCTTTCTGTCAGAGCCACTTTGTGAAGTGGGCTGGGTGAAAAGGAGACAGTCCTTTGGGGTCTGAATCTGGCTGAGGCTCCATGACTCTTGAGGCTGAAATTACAGACAGAGTGATGTGGGCTAGTCCTGCAGCCCATGGCCACCATTCCTCTGGTGTAGGGCAGGCCAGTTTCTTTACCTCAGTCAGGGCTAGCTCTACAAGGACAGGGACTGAAACAATCTGCTGCTGCTTTCAGATCCCAGTGGGCAGCTCTGTCCAGGTGACGCTGCTTCGGCTCAGGAAGATGTTTCAAGGCTGGTGGCCCTGATCCTTGCAAGTGTCTGTCGTTGTCACAGAAACAGACTGCTGGCTTGATTGAGGCGTGGAAAAGCTGGGGCTCTGAGTTTGGGGGAGGGGTTGGGCTTCCAGCCCACAGTGTACCTTGAGGAGGGAGGGTCAGTTTACCCTTCCCATCAGCTGCAGGAAACTCTACTTCCTTGTACAAATTAGACCCCCACAGGTCAAATGTTCTGTGCTCCTTCAAGCCCCAGGAAATCTGGACTGAACCAGCCAAATTCTAGAAGCCCACACACTTCCTTCTCTTGCTTATAGCTGTCTCCGGTGCCAGTTTTATGTATCCATTGAGGTAAGAGGGGCCGAGGGACCACGTGTGCAGCTCTGAGCTCTGAACATGATGTTTGTTTCTGAGGCCTGTGGTCAGTGGAGCGGGTCCCCCAGGGGCAGGGAACATTTTGCTGGGCTTGGATTAATTTGTGTTGCTTGGCCCCACCCTAGCTCTGTATTAACTTATGGCGACATCCTGGAGTTTGTGTGTGTGTTATGTATGTGTGTGGGGGGAGTGGGGGTGGGGGGGGGAGGGGGAGGTGTTGAAGGGAGACAGGGTGGATGGAGGGTTCTGGACACCAGTTGAAAAATGGAGCTGGATAAAGCAAGAGTGGACCAGGTCACAGCCCACGGCGACTCTTCACAGGATGGGGATATTAGCACTGCACTGACTCTAAGTCAATCCCAAACCTTCCTTCCTAAGTAGCTAGGACTTGCCCGGGCCGTGGGGACTCTCGCTTAATGTCTCCTCTCAATGACCTTCTCGGGCCAAGACTGAGACCCTCAGGAAGTCTGGCCTCCTCAGAGTGGCTGAGCCTGGCTGGGGTGGGCCAGGTAAGGACAGGCCCCACCAGGGTCTCAGGCTGCCACGCTGGACAACCAAGGGAACAGAGGTACAGTACAGTGTGGCTGAGTCAACAGAGAGAGAAGGCAGAGACAGGAGAGGAAGGTCCTCTTTTTGTCCTGGAGTTCTTGGGCACTCACTGCCATCCTCCACTTGATCTCACTGCGGGGCACCATTCAAGTCCAGAGTCCCACCCGAGAGGTGGATCACCTGACCCTGGCTTATATAATCTCCCTGTCACTGAACAGCTGGAACCCAAGGCTTCAGAAGATGAGTCAGCAGCCCCAGTGGCAAACAGGACCAAGAGACTCGAATTCCATCACTTCTAGAAACAGGTCCCCCAGCAGAGAGAGACTGTGTGTATCAGAGGACATTCTAGGCCAGACCTGGGCCCCTAGGTCCCTGGTTCTGTATGGAGGAGGCAGGTACCTAGCCTGCTGACTATGCTTGGTTCAAAGGGCCCTGGGCCAACCCCTGGCTCTTCTTGGGGAGAGGAGGTGAGGCCTGGGCGGGGCAAGTGCCAGGCCCGAGGCCAGCAGGCAGGGTGCCAGGGCTGGCCAGGGAGCAGCTGGGGGGGGTGGATCATAGGAGGATTAGAAAGGATTGTAGGGTTAAAGCACAGGCCTGGCAGTGATCAGTGGGAACAGTCTGTCCTTCCATAGGCCCCGGGAAGGGAACAGAAGAGGTGGGGCGGAGGGGGGACTGACTGGGTTGGTGCTCTCTGGCTCTAGACTCTGCAGGGCTGAGGCACCTGGGTTGGCTTGCAGTCCTGACTGGGATAGTGGGTTTATTCCTCACACCTTGGTGGCTCCTGGCTCATCATTCTGCGTTTTTAGTGAAAATGGAGCCTCACAGTCCCAGGGCTGAGCTGCACGCCAACTCACCGGCATGTTAGTGATGCCTCCATTCCTCCACACCGGTTCTTTACTCACGCTCAGTGGAACCTGTGAAGCTCCAAGTTAAGGTTGGCCGGTACTGTTTTAGTGGCTTGAGATGCCTCCACACTCATACTGTCTGCTCTGAGCCTTGTGGCATCCCTATGAGGTGGGCAAGGTAGGTGTGGTCATTCACTTTCATAGAGGAGGAAACACAACTGAGCAGACAGGTAGGTACCCAAGAAAGGGTCAGATTGTGCCTTTCAGGGGTTACGGACAGCCTGGCTTATCCTCAGATGACCTCTTCTTTCTCTACCGCCCATGACAAACACTCCAGCCTGCCTCCTATTGTAATCAGGTAAGACTGGACTTCCTGAAGGGAACCGGAGGTGGGGACTGGCTCTCGCTGTCTCCTAAAACACCTGGCCAGGTGCAAAGATGACTGACCTTTTCTGAGTCTGTGTGTCAGGCTCTTTTACTGTAATTTATGTAACGGGAACTGTGAGCGCTTTCATTTTGCAGAAGAGCAAACGAGCTTTGAAGCTAAGGAAGCTGCCTGAGAAAGCCAGGTGCTAGGTGCAGAGTACTCAGTGCTAGGTGCAGAGTACTTAGTGCTAGGTGCAGAGTACTCAGTGCTAGATACAGAGTACTCGGTGTTCCAGGTGCAGAGTATCCAGTGCTAGGTGCAGAGTACCTAGTGCTAGGTACAGAGTACCCAGTGCTAGGTGCAGAGTACAGAGCCAGAAAGCAGAGAGCCGTGAAAATGTGTTGTTTTAGAAAGAAGCCATCTTTGGAGAACAGAAATTACTGAGAAGCTTGTGACAGGGCAGATTTTGAGGCACTGTCCTGAGTGTTTACTCCAGAGGGCCTGGTGAATTGTTAAACCATTCTGATGCAGGCTACTTGCAGACCCTATGGAGAAACATGCATCTATGAGAAGAGTTCCTTTCTTCTGAGCAAAGGAAGAGCCAGTAGAGGCTCCCTCCACTGAGAGGAGCACTTTCATTGCCCCTGACCTCTGTGGACAACGCTGGACATGTTCCAAGAGGACCCAACTCCATCCCCGTGCCTGTAGCCAACCCTAACTGTTAGGGTCGGAATGTCCTGGGAGACACAGCTTTTGGATCTACCATGATACTTCCCAGAAGGCCCAGCAGGGCCGAAACACTTTAAGTACTGTTACCAAAGTTGTCCCAAGACCTTTCGTCATGACATATTTTACAGTTTATGACCCAACTATGGCCCCAGGTCCTGAATGTTTCCTCTGTTTATCCGAACAAACCCTCCAAAGCACCATTTCTTGCGTGGCATAACTCTCATTTACAAAGGACGTATGTTCTATGAGGAGGGGTACACAAGGAAAGCAGAGAACACAGCACCCCCCCTCTTGCCCACATGCTTGCCTACGTATGTGTTCTGCCCATTAATCCATCTACCCACACATCCCTCCCTCCCCTCCCCCCCATCTAGTCACTCATCCATCCATCCATGCAATCAGCAGGTCAGCTGAGCTCTGAGTTGCCAGAGGCACGCGGGGAGGGAGGTAGAGATATGATCATTTTAAATCTCTGAGCAGTCGCCACCTAATGGACACACCACTCACTACAGGAGAGGTGGAATGTAAGCCACTGCCCCAGGGGAGGTGTGTTCAGGGATTAGATGTGAGGGAGACCATGCCAGCCCTTGGTCAATCTCCAGCATAGCCTCTTCCCTCATTCCAGTCAGGGCTGGAGTACTGAGGTATTAGATCATCCCTATCCCCAGACAAAAAAAACCCTGCACCATTTTCTCCAAAGGCCCAAATCCGACTATCTGGATACCCTGGATCTGAGTGGCAGCGGCGGCAGAGGAAGTGTCCTCCTACTCTTGATATCTCATGCCTGGACAAGAGGAGAAACATCCAGAGCAGGGATGGGGTGGGAGGATGGCTCTCTTCACACAGAGAGCACTGTGGTCCACTCCGCTCTGGCACCCAGCCCCGGATGGACCAGGACCTACATGGGACCCTGACATTCTGGATGGGAAAGCGCAGGGTGAGAAGAGCAGTGCAGACGGGTGTCTGAACATTCTAGAGCATCTTTGGACCATTGCCAAGCGTGAAGGTCTTTGGAGCATGGGTCAGCCCTTCCCCTCGGCTCTGAGCCGTGGGGCCACCAGCCATGCTGGGAGGACCTCTCCTGCTCGTCTCCACTAGCGCTGCCAACAATCATCAGTCAGGTTGGGAGTCCTGTTCCTAGCCTGGCCCTACATAACACTGGCTGTCTCCCCAGCCCATCACGGGGTCCCCAAGAGTAAACTCACCATGGTGTCTCGCCCTGGGGAACTGGAGCGGCTGGGCCCAGAGGCCTGGCCCTTGCCCTTCTCCCACAGTGTGTAGCGGCCACTTGGTCGGTAGGTGGGACTGAGGACTTCAGGGACTCGGGAGGGAGGGGCTTGCGTGAGCACCTGTGGTGCACTGCCCTTGCGACCACAGTTCTCCAGGTAGTCCGTTAGGTACTCAGAGCGGCTGGCTGCTTGGTAGAGGCCCTGCAGGGCACAGAGCTCCTTCCGTGTGCGGGCCAGCATGGGGCTGCGGCCCAGGTTCCCGGGGTCTATCCGGTAGCCATCTGAGGACCGGTAGCCGTCTGAAGTCCGGTAGCTATCTGAAGTCCGGAGGCTGGAAAAATCCCGAGCCAGATCTGATTGGCTGTTCGATTTCTTCTGGCTCAGGGTCACCCCCTGGTCTCGGGCATTCATGGGCAGGTAGCTGAGGGAGTTGCTGGACACTCCATACGGGAATCCACTGCCTCCATTGAGTCCGATGCCTGAAGGCCTTTCATTGCCCCGGGTCTGGCTCTCAGACCGCTTACAACCCCCAATGATGTCAGGTCTCAGCAGGGGGCGGCCCCTGTCATAGTCCAGGATGGAGGAGGGGCTGTAGGTTCGGGGCCGTGGGAGGAAGGTGGTGGGGGAGACCGGCTTGAAAGCAAGTTTTTCCTTCTCCAGGAAGGAGGCGGCCAGGTTGGCCCCATAGGAAGAGGGGGTGTAGGTGCCATAGCCCGATTTGGCATAAGGGGCATCTGTGTAGCGGGAAGATTCTGTATAGCGCTTCAGGGTGGAGGAGAGCTGGGACATCCTTCAGGGTGGCACTCAGTGGGTACTGGGAGCCTCATGGGCTGAAAGACAAAGAAAGAGTTGTCAAAGGGTCCTGCAAGGTGCCAGGTTCACTCCCTGCGCGCTCTCTGTACCACGTGGGCCCAAAAGGGGCCACTCAGGGCCTGTCCACAAGAGGCTGCCTAGCTTCAGGCGGATCTCTGTGAGTTCGAGGCCAGCCTGGTCTACAAAGTGAGTTCCAGGAAAGGCGCAAAGCTACACAGAGAAACCCTGTCTCGAAAAACAACAACAACAAACAAACAAACAGAGAAACACACATGCAAACAGGTATGTACATGGGCTTGTGTGTACCCATGAACACACACAAAAATCAGTATCAGCCTGTTGAGGTCACTTGAATCTTCTAAGACCCAAGCATGCAAGAGGCCTAACCTTTCCAGTTCCCCAACCCTCTATATCACAGGGAGTCTCTAGCCAAATCCTGCCTGGGTCTTCTTGTAAGTCTTGGCAGGAACTTTCAGAGCTGGTGGGGGCCTGAGAGGGCTCCACCCCACCCTCATTTCGTGGACTGAGGACAAGCATTTTGATTTTTAATTACTTCCCTACCGTTGGCAAGCAGGACTCCTTCAGGGATAGACCGCCCCCCTGGAAATGTCCTGATGACCACAAGTCAGATTCCTCATGAGGAAAACGGGGTCTCAGGAGAGGAAGTGAGGCAGGGAGGTGGTGAGGGAATGTCTGGCAGGGGGCTGGACCCTGGTCTCCAGACCTACTTCAGTACTCTCCCTTGGACACAGGCCCCTGCTGCTTGGTCACACAGGGAGGGGAGCACTATTTTTTTCCCCGAGTTTGGCCTAGTCTAACTGGAGTTTAGGAACCTATGGCCTCCTAGGAGGCTTCCTTATCCATGCAGGTGCCAAACTGCTCCTGAGTTCCTTGACTTGTGCAAGAGGCGCCCCCTAGAGTCCAGATCCTGTACTGCAGAAGACATTCCCAGATGGAAGGTTTTTGCGGATTAACCACTGAACGTGGAGGTTGGACAGCCCTAAAGGCCACGCATTTTTTAACTTCTCTATTGTTCGGATAGGAACAGTGGTGCTTGTTCGCCCAAATTCACATGCTATCTAGAGTCAGGATTGGAACCCAGGTCGTGGCCCAGCACCCTTTCCCCTCAGCCTCGCTGTTATCATTCCTCATCAGAGTTAAGCTGGTCTGGAGATGCCTAGAATCCCTCCACCATGGAGGAGGAGTGGAGAAGGTGCTTTGGAGAAAGGAGCAAGGAGCCAAGGAGCATTAGGCTCCTTTCTTCAGGGACTCTTGAGTCGGGGGCTCAGGGTGGAGACCTATCCAAGACTCTCAGAGTAGCATATGATTTTAAAAATCCCCCCCCCCCCCCGCCATGTGTGCTTGCGTGTGTGTGTGTGTGTGTGTGTGTGTGTGTGTGTGTGTGGTGTGTGTGTGTATGAAGGTCAGAGGACAACTTGTGGGAGTCAGTTCTGTCTTTCCATTATGCAGGTTTGGGGGTTCGAATGTGGGTCATCAGGTTTGGCGGCAAGTACTGAGACATCTCATTGGCCCCAGGGTTGACTTTGACACCCCCCCCCCCCCCCCCCGTGACAGGCTAGCTGAGCAAAATTACACTCGTTCTTTAACCTCTTTGAGCCCCAATTTCCTCACGTGTAAATGAGTATAATCATTATCGGGATTCCTATCTCGTTGTCGTGAGGAACAAGTGAGATAATAACACGTGAAAGCATTTAACAACGACTGGTTATTATCTCCTCCCGGAGCCCCAGCCAGGCAGCCCGGCTCCTCCCTTTGCAGTCTATAATAATGGCAGGGCTGGACATCCTCCTGGCTTGGCTGGCTCCAACCTCAGCTTGGGCACCAGGTTTCCCTCTGCCACCCCCAGGGAGCTAAGTGGGTAGTGGGCAGACATCTAGCCATTCAGCAGACATGGGCTCAAGCAGCCCACAGCTTGCCCAGGCCAGCAGCCCAGCTTACTAGGGCAGAGAGGAGTTTGTGCCAAGCCCTAAATGCTGAGAGCTTGGCAGAAGGTGACAGAAACTCAAGCAACTCAAGGTAGAGGTGGGAGGTGAGCTGGTGGTCACAGAACAGTGTCCCTTAACTGTGCCAGAGACGGCCAGCAATGTCCAGGCCCGGCTGGCATCAGAAAGGCCGTCTGTCTCTCCTGGCGGTCCTTTTCTTGCTCTGCATGTACACTTCCTTGCCCACTACGTTCCTTCCTTCCATGCAACTTCCACTTTGCTCGGGGAAATAGTAACTGGGGAAGGATTTGAAGCAGGGATAGAGGGAAACCACAGGTGTGTGTGTGTGTGTGTGTGGGGGGGTGCAGGCAGAGGCTTAGGGGTGGGGGCAGGGGACCCCGTCCTGCTCCATTTCACTTTGGAGAACTCCATCAATAATGCAAAGTCAAAGAGACTCCAGGTCTCAGGAGCTGGGCTCTGGGACATACAGCAGCCAATCAGATTGGCCCCCACCCCCAGGGTGTGAGCTCATGGCTCCTCCCCACGGCTCTCCCTCCCTTCTCCCAGACCCAGGCTCCTAGGAAATTGGTATTCTGCGGGCAGTGCCCCAAGCCTGTGACCTCTCTTAGCCCTGAGGATGACGCACAAGTGCCCAGGCCGAACAAGACACAGCAACAGAGACAGACAGCGTTGGCACTGTTCAGGCCTGAACCTGGAGCCGCATCTTCTAGCTCACAGGACCCTGGGGAGGGCTCCCTAATCCCAGCTCTCTCCTCTGCTCCAATGTGGCAGGCTACTGCCAAGCCCCCCCCCCCCCCCCATGCCAGTTCCACCAGTTACCCCATCCCAGCCTCGGGGAAACTGCCACTCAGCTCCGATGCCTGCCTCACAGTTCCCGGGGCTAGGAGAGGGTTCCCTTGCACATCTCCCCCCACCCCCCAACCCTACTCTTAATGGAGAAAAGGTGAAGAGACCGTTTTAAGTTGGTATCTCTTGGCATTACCTGGTACTGCTCTCCCTGGGGGGGCTACAGAACGCACCACGGGCTGGAGCTTCAGTTGGGGATCTGGTTGTGGCCTTGCTGAGCAAGACAGGGACAGGAAGGGCAGCACTCACATGGCTTCGAGTCTCCCTGTTGCCACAGGAACGGGCTGGGACTGAATGGCTCTTTCATGGGGCAGTGGGAGGCCAGCCTATTGGCTGGGATCCCCCATACTCCTCCCTGTCCAGTGTGGGGCCTCTGCTGCCTGGCTCCTTTCATTGTTTATCCACAACTGGCAAGTTCAGGCATGTGGCTCCTGGCTGTGCCTCCCCAGGTGCCTGCCACCTTGGACCACAGCGGGGAGTCCCAACCCATGCTCCTTCTTCATGGCATCTTTACAGAGGGGTTGTTGCCTCCCTTCAGAGGTTCCCCATCGTTTTGCAAAGTTTTCCCCAGAAACTGGCATGCTGGCATTGTCTTGCATAGGTGCATTCGGCTTCCTGTGGGGACACTGGAGTCATGCAGCTGTGGCTCCCAGCCAGCTGGTCCCACACACCTATAGCCCAGGCACCAAGCTCACTGAGGATCTCATATGCAGCTTCTGATTTTATCTGCCGGCCAGCCTCATACCATATGCACATGGTCCTCCCTACCTTCTTGGCAGCGTGCTTGGATGAAGAGGCCTAGAGGTCTTAGTGTAGATGCAAGCTTGAACTTTTTCAGATGTATAGATACTCCGGCTTATAAACATAATTGCGAAGGTTACACTGTTAACATTAAATTAAAATGAAAAGGATAGCCATAATTCTAAATGGGCACAAAATTTAAATAGTGGATTTGGGGACAGATCTTACTTTGTAGCCTAGGCTGGCCTCAAACTTTCTATCTTGTCTCATGTCCCAAGTGCTGGGATTCTAAGTACGAGCCACCACACCTACCTAATAGTGAAACTTTCAAATGAAGTTTTTATCGTTTGTATTTCTAAAGGTTTTAACATTTAAAACCACACTGACTTGGGCTGTAGTGTATTAACTCAGTCCACCTGCAGCTCTCAGCAGCGGATGCTAACAATATGTCTACTTGCAGACAAGGAAAGAATTCTTTCTGCAAGTAATATGGACCATCTCCCAGAGGTACTGTAGTACCAGAGCTGGATGGGACCTGCTCTCTGTCCTCTCCAGTCGCTCTGAAGCTATCCCCTGCCCCTGGAGCAGGACCGTGGGCCTGTGGAGTCGAGAGAGGACCCCTCCAGGATTGCAGATGTCCATCTATCTAGGAGAGACTCCTTCCTGCAGGAGCAGCCCCTGGATTTTCCACTGTGGGTGAATGAAAGTGAAGCCTGGTGGCAACCCGAGCCACAGCACAATACCGATCAGCCGCGAGATGGTGAGAGAGGCCTCCATTTCACCTGCTGTGCCAAGCTCTGTGTGTCCCCTGGCACTGCATCTACCCCAGCACAGGCTCCTGGGCCCCAGCCTGGCTGTGGACAGATCCCTGAGCCTTCTTCCCCTGGCTGCCGCTTAGCCCACTCCCTGGGTGCCCACATTAGGTGAGTCAGGGGTTGAAATGAACCCTGTTCCCTCGAGGCAGCCAACCTCCTGGCATCAAGTCACTGTCATCAGTCACTGTCATTTCCTGTCGCTCGCTCACGTGAATGGCTCCCTAACCTGCCCAGCTAGGGGAGGGGCTTAAACCTCAAGAATCCCAGGCACTCCTGGCCCTGGAGGCAGGGGATGGGTGATGGTGCCCCACATCTCAACGGACTCCATGCCCCTTTCTGTCCACAGGGACTCGCCTTCCTGAGGCGAAAGCATGTCCACTTCCGTGGCTTTGCGGCTGCCTGACAGAGGCCTCCCGTTCCCCCCAAGACAAACTTCATGGACACACCCAAACAGCACTAAGTTCCTTTCCTCCTACCCAGATGTTCAGGTCAGTGGGGAGTCTCAGTCGGTCTCACTAAGTGCTTGGGAACCTCCACCACGGTGACCTCAGAGCTTCCCAAAGCTACTTGCTAACTGCATCAGAATGTGCTGACCGGAGGGGTAAGACAGGTGAGAGGGGACCCTGTCACAGTCCGTGACCTTTCTTCCTGGCAGCTTGGATCCCTTGCCACTCTTCCAGGCCACAAGCGTCCACCCTGGCAGGTGTGGAGAAAAGGACAGGAGGATGGGGGTGGCATACACTATGTGTCATACCCTCTGTCCTCTCAGGCCCCTGGAGCCCCAGCCTGACCTCTGACCTCTGACCTGTTGCCAGCACCTCTCTCTCTATTCGAGGCTGGTTCTCAGCAGTCCACCCACTTATCATAGGATCCTCTTGGCTTTTGGGGGGGCGGGTCATGCAAAGGAATTTGTGTCTCTATTTCTCTTGGCTTTAGAAGGTGCCTCAAAACTTGGGGAGGGGAGGGGAGATGAGGAGGTAAGACAAAGATCAGAGATTGAAGAGATTACAACAACCATCCTGACTTGTGGAGAGGAAGTGGGTAGGCCCAGGAGGCATTGCTATAGGATATATAATACATAATTTGGGGTTGGGAAGGGTGGATATCTCTATAAGTCCAGAAAAGGCAAAGAAACAGGCTTCCTGGAAGCAGAGTTAGCCTTCAATCCTCTTTCCCATCCCCCCGTGCCCAGGTACCTTCCCAGTGCCCCCTTCTCTGGAGAGAATCCCATCTCGCTCCCATTAGGGTTTCAGCTGTCTTCTGTTCCCATATCTTAAGGAGCATTTGGGCTTGGTTACAGCACTCACCAGGCCAGTGGGTGCTGGTCTATCATGCTCCTCCAGACTCACTCAGGGCTTACTTGGGTCACTCGGCTGCCCTTGAAGCTCAGAGACCAAAGAGAAAGCTACTGACCTGTGTCCAGGGGTGCTGGATGGGAGCTGGGGGCTTCTTTCCCAGCAGGGAAGGGACTGCAGTATAGAGTCCAGAAGCAGGAGTCTAACTGGAGCTGGGTAATCCGGAGCTCAGGTTACGCTAGCTAGATATATATAGTATCTTATCTGACCTCGCAGAGATGGCAACTCACTTGCATTCCAAGCCCCAGGAGAATTAAAGGGGCAGTGACATGCCCACCTTCCACCCGATGCCCAGGGGCCGGGTGATAGCCGAGGAGAGCTAGCTAGAATCCTGGGAGGGGATATTTGGAAGTAAAACAGGAAGGATCAAGGGCGGGGGGGATAAGAGCAGAAGGCTGGGGCTGAACTGGAGTCCCAGACATGGGGAAGGCGGAGTCTCTAGAGCTGTCAGTCATAGACAGAGCAAACAGGAACAGGCTAAACTGCTAGTTCAGCTAGGGGAACTCTGAGATGGGGAGGACCTAGCTCCAGGACACATGGGCAGAGAGAGGTGCTCAGGGCCAGCACTCAGGTTTCAGTCCATTACTTTTTTTTAAATGGTGGACTTCTAGGTCTAGACCTGAATTCCCATTCTTCCCCTTATTGGATCTAAGATAGTTTGCAAGAGCACTTAAGCTCTCTGAATCTTAGCTATGTAATTTGTAAAACATGAATACTAGAGCCAGGGGTGGTGGCACACAAGCCTTTAATCTCAACGGGAGGCAGAGGCAGCAGGATCTCTGAGTTGAAGGCCAGCCTGGTCTACAGAGCAGACAGCCAGGGCTACCCAGAAAACCCTGTCTTGAAAAACCAAAAAAAACCCCAAACAAACAAACAAACAAACCATGAATAATAACAACAGTAGTGATTATGGTATGCCTCACAATGATGAGGATAAAATAATAGTTTTAAGCTTCCTTGAACATAGCAAGAGTTCAATAAATGGCAATCTTATTGACTATTTCCACTTCTTATCTAATTACTACTAATGTTGGTAGCAGCAGGCAATTTTTCCTAGAAGGTGACCTTTTCTAGAAGAAAAAGTCCTCAGGCCACCCCTCAGGGGATTGCTCTGATACCAGAGACCAGCCCCGTGGTTTTCCGAACTGGCCCACATCCCCAAAATGGAAAGGGCAGACGAATCTTGCCACCTTCCCAAGGCAACAGGCCAAGCCGACTTGGGCTCCTCTCCTCTTTGTTCAGAAAATAATAATAATAATAATAATAATAATAATAATAATAATAATAGCAAGTGTGGCTTCCCTGGGCTGCCGGGAAAGTGCCTAGCCCCGGAGGGGCGGTTCCAGTCTACCTGTTGGAGAGCTCAGGGTTCCAGGGCGGCAAAGGCAGGCTGGACAGGATTACTAGAGGAGGGCCTCTCTGGCCTTGGTGCACCTGTCTGCTCCCAAGGTGAGTCTTCTGTTTCTTGATGGCTCTTCCCAGAAGACTGGAAGGGCCCTGGGGCTGGTGCCTCCACCCTGTCTCAGCACAGGGTACTGACTCAGACTGGGTCCTGATGATGTACTTCAGAGGACGCCCTCATTCCAATCCTCATTCCAGAGTGGCATGCATCTACAGCATCAAAGTCGGGGACACCCCCACCCTAGCCCATCTACCAGTTCTCCATGCCTCTGGTTTTGTGGGTTGATTGGTGTGTGTGCTTATGCCTATGTTTGGAGAGACAAGCGGCCCCTATGCGGGGGGGGGGGGTGTCTTCAATTCAACCCCATTCTCAAAAGCACTGGGGTCAAGAGCTAGGAGTTCTCCCTCCTCAGAAGAGCCAGAAGGGGTTGGCCACGACTCCCGCTTGGCAAACTGCTTGTCAGGGAACACGGCATGGCTGCGTTTGCTTTGGGATTGGTGAGAATTTTAAAGTTGCCTCTTTCTGATTTGGGATTGGTGGAAAATTTTCCCTTCCGCTTAACTGCTGGCTTCCCCCTAAACCCCCTTCCCCCGCTTTGGAAAACTGACCAGAGACAGGAGGTTTGACAACAGCCAGGGAGGTAGCTGCATGCACACGCGGGGAGGGGGGTGTCAGGGTCCAGGCGTCATTCTCGGCACACACCACACAGGGCACGGAGACCTGTACCCGCGGTAGCAGTGTTTCCTCAGAACACATTGATCAGCACACAGATGGCTCTTCCTGGCATCCTGAGCTGTCAGCTGGCAGCCCCTCTCACACACTGGCACCCACAGCTGGAGTTCCCCCGCACAGCTGGCCTTCGCCCTACATTTCTCATGTCCGGACTGCCCAGGCTGTCGTTGACACCCTACTTTCCGAGCCTCCGAGCTGGCACCCACCCCGTCTTTCCCCTTCCCCCGGATCTGCGACAGGTGGCACGTACCTGCCTCTTCTCGGAGGATGGACGAGTCGAACCCGGCACAAGCATGGAGCTGCGGATGAGTCCTGGCTGGTACTGGCGCGGTGCAGCGAGCAGTGGCTGACGCAGAGGGCTCCCTGGCCTCGCTCGGTGCCTGCCCGCCTCTCCCCCACCTCCGCCGGGGGCCCAGAAAGGACCTCCCCGGGAAATCGGCGCCACCCAGCGGGCAGCCGCCTCATTGCGCCCGGCCGGGAAAGCCACACCCCGCGTTCGCGTCACTGATATACGTCACGGCTATTGGCTTGTTCTTATTGTGGCGTCAATAGAGCCCCGCCCAGCGTGGGTCTCCCAGGCAACCAGTATATACAGAGAACCACGTGGAGCAAAAGCACGCCTGTTTGGAGCCGGTGGCGCAAGGAAAGAAGTGGACTGGAATGTGACAGGTCCTGGCAGCTTGGAAGGACTGAGACAGAGGGCCACGTCACGGGAGAAGGCGTCATACCAGCTTTCAGATTTTAGGGAAGGCTTAATGTTCCTCCACGCTTTCCTACCAGGCTGGGAAGGATCTATTCCACAGTCTCTTCTCTTTCTGCCTACCCTTTTATTTCATTTATTTATATTTTAAAAATGCGTTTCTTTAAACAGACAACCAAGTACATCTCAGAGCAATGTTTACAGAGCCTCATCAATCAAGCAGATAAAGAAGATTATGTCTGTTCAACATGATACTGTCACATTACTATTCAAACGACTCATCCTATGGGCTACTTATTAAGTGCATTACTTTATTAGACACTGTGATAAGTACTTTGCATGTATTAGTTTTCTCATTTAATCTTTTTAATGGCTCTGTAAAATGAGAACCACTACTATAGCCATCTACTGCATGATGTAGCTGAAGCCTAGAGAGACAATGTATAGATAGGTCCGGTGTCACGAGGTAGTAAATGTCAAGGGCCCATTGCATTCCTGCCAACACAGTATGGTGGCTCATTTAGGTGATTCATCTCAAGAAAGGATAGGTATTTTATCTAAGCTATTAGCATTAGAATTAAAAAGAAGAGAGGCAATTTGTATTTTAATTTTAAGCAAACTTGACTTCTAAAAGTTGTTTGTTTATTGTTTAGTTAACAAATCAGAGTCACTCTTAATGACGGGCTGCTGGAGTGGGTAATCAAGTCAGTGGGAAGAATTCTCTGAACTCTTAAGAAAAAGCAGAGGCTGGCCATAAGGATGGCTAGTGGATAAAGGCCCTTGCCACCTAACCAGCCAACCTCAGTCTGATCCCCAGAATTCCAGAGTTGGAAGGAGAAAGCCAACTCACGTGGGTTTGTCCTCTGACCTCTACATGTGCATGCACACACAAACACACACACAAACAAGCAAACAAATGTAAAAACAAAATGAAAACGAAATGCTAACCCTGTTGGCTTCCTCTTAAAGAAAAAAAGAAAAGACTGACGCAAATCTTGAATTTTTCCCTTCTTGATTCTTATTACCCACCCTCCTCCACTTTTTCCACACTGATGAAGAAAACCGCCCAACTAAGTAGGGTGGTGCCATGGTACATCCAAGACTTCAGCTTTACCTGGATTATTAATTCTTCCAGGTGCCCTTAGCTTCTCCTCCCATTTTCCACACTGTTATCACGATGGGTCTCTACTTTCAAGTTCCTCCTTATATTCCCCAAAGAACTTAGATGCAACCAGAAGGGGGATACTTACATTTCCACCAACCCTCACCCCATCATTTAAGAGACAGGCATGGAATATATCAGACACTATTCTAGATATTGGAGCTATGTAGGGCAGTGAATAAAACAGGTGCAATCCCTCTTTGAGGGGCTCACATTTTAGGAGAAACGGAGGGACAATAATCAAAAGGTACAAAATATAGTATGTGAGGTGGCGGAGCGGTGGAAGCCAGTTAGACCCCGGGGTGGTAAGGAGTGTGTAGGTTGTGATCTGAGGTGACCCAATGAGAAGATAACACATGAGTGACCTGCAAGTGGCAAGACGTGAGCCGTGTGGATGTGTAGGGACAGAATGTTCCAGGCAGAAGGAACAGTAAATGCAAAGGTCCTGAGGTGGGAGCCATATGCTACTTTTGAGGAAAACTAGGTGGGTGTGGCTGGAGTGGTGTATGGATACAGCTTGCCATGCCCATAGCTGTCTTGGGTCATAACCACCATGATTTCCTGAATTATCTAGCTGATTTTTCCTACATACTCTCTTGGTGTGCTGGCTAATTTCTTCAACTTGACACAAGCTGGAATTATCTTAAAGGAGGGAACCTCAGTTGAGAAAATGCCTCTGTAAGATTTGTCTAAAGGGCATTTTCTTAATTAGTGATTGATGTGGGAGGGCCCAGGCCACTGTGGATGGTACCATCCCCGGGCTAGTGGTCCTGGGTTCTATAAGAAAACAGGTTGATCAAACCATGAGGAGCAAGCCGGTAAGCCCCCATGGCCTCTGCTTCAGCTCCTGCCTCCAGGTTCCTGCAATGTTTGAGTTCCTGACCTGACTTCCTTCAGTGATGAACTATGATGTGGAAGTCTAAGCCAAATAAACCTTTTCCTTCCCAAGTTGCTTTAGGTAATGGTGTTTCACCACAGCTGTACTAGTCTTAACTAAGACACCCAGAAATCCATGAAAAGGTAAAACCATTAGAGTCATATATGGGGCTTTATAGTCAGAGCCTGGCTCCAGCTGGGGATGCGCCTCCCTATGCTATCACCTTTAGGTAAATCAGGAATATTCTAGCCTGTGTCCTAATAATAATAATATGCCCCTCTTTTTGGCTCAAATTGCGGGGATCCACCTGATCTTGCTGCTGCTCAGGACCACCTTCTGCTGGTTTTTTTGTACGCTGAGATGGAAGTCCAGGAAGGTTTTGGGCAGAGCAATATGGATGTGATTTATGAGTGGAGAACAGATCTGAAGAGAGCCAGAGCAGCACAAGGTTAGCGAATTCACCTGGGAAGAAATGATAGGCACACTCACTGGTTTTGGGGGAAGCAAGAGAATTGACAGCGGTTGTAACCTGGATGTGCTTTGACTGCAGCATGAACAGAGTTTTGTGATGGGTTAGGTAGCAAGAGAGAAAGGGAGGGATTGTTTTTTGAACATGAGAGAAGGAAGCTGTAGAAGGGGCAGGCTTTGGTGGAGAGGAGCAGGTATGTTAGCCTGGTATTATATCATGCATTTGATGATATAAAAAAAAGCAGATGTTGAAGTCGGCTGTGATCTGGGCTGGGGAGGTTATAACATTGAGGGTCCTCAGGTTACTTAAAATCATGGTATGTAAAGAGATTGGCAAATGTCGACAGAGAAGAGTGTAAGGCCTGAATTCTGGGGTTTTCCAACATTAAGTAGCTTCAGAGATGGTTGAAGCCATCTGAGACTGGAGTGGCCAGTGTGTGGGATGCTAAGGGAGGAGGTGTGGAGGCCCTCAGAGATTTCCTAGTAAGATCTGAGCTTGCTTTACCCAGCAGAGCTGCATTAGAGGATTGCTTGACCATGTGCATGGTTACTAGGTTATTGGAAGGGTCTACACTTGGCTGAGCTAGGGGGAGGTCTTTTGCTCCACCCCTTGGCATTCCTATAAATAGCCCTTTAGAAGAGACAGAAGTGGCTGGTGGATAAGGACCCAGGCCCTCCCGAGACTATCCTGTGTTTCTGTTTCTCTCCCCTCTATCCTATCTAAATATTTCTCACATCACCCTCCTCAAGAGTACCCTGAGGTAAAATGTGGTAGCCCAGCTGGGCTCCCACAAGAAGGGAAAGAGCAAAAGCAACAAATGTCAATAGATTAAACGAGATGAGTTTTAGAATTGATTTAGAAGGTTGATGACCTTGACCAGAACATATTTGGTGGAGTTTGGTAGAGCAGTCAGGTGAACATCTGAGTTTGGATGAGTTCAATAAAGAATGGGAGGCAAGGGATGGAAATATCGCTCCCTTTCAAGATGTGTGTGTGTGTGTGTGTGTGTGTGTGTGTGTGTGTATTATATGAACAAGAACATGGGTCCACACATGCCATGGTGCATATGTAGGTGTCAGAGGACTATTTTTGAACATTAGTTATCCCTTTTCACCTTGTTTTGAGGCAGAACCTCTTGTTTCTGCTGCTTCACTGCATGCTCAGGGCCAACTGGCCCAGTTTCTGACTCCCATCTTGCTGTTGAAACACTGTGATTACAAATGTGCACCATGGCCTTCACTTCTGACTTGGTTCCAGGGATGTGGACTCTGGTTGTGGACTCTGGTTGTCAGGTTTTTGCAGCAAGAGTGTTTACTCACCGGTGCATTTCTTTGGCTCTTCCTGTTTTTTTGTTTGTTTGATTTTGTCTTTTTTTTTTTTTTTTTTTTTGAGACAAGGTCTTACTATGTAGCCTTGAGTTCACTATGTAGAATGTCCAGAGCACTGTCCCAATTATATGAAGGGATGAGGTTGAGTTTGGTAGCAGAAGGACTGGCTTTGATTAGGGGTGTGAATCACCTAAAGTGAGGGGAGAGGCGTAGAGCCCTGGGACAGGTATGGGAGGTGGATGGATGTGGTGGAGATTTTGCACTGCCTCATCTTTCCGTGAATTGGAAAGTGAGGCCAGCTAGTGAGGTTGGCTGAGGAAAGACAGGCATTTGCTGGATTAAGAGAAGTTAGAAGAAAATAGTTATTAAGTTGGAAGTGGTGGTGTGGGCCTGTAATTTCAGCTATTCAGGAGGCTGAGGCTAGAGCATTGCAAAGGCTAGGGGATTGCAAGTTCAAGGCTTCTCTGGGTTACAGAGTAAGATCAAGGTCAGATTGGGCAACCTAGTGAGACACTGTCTCAAGAATATGAAGTGCCTATCAACAGTGCTAGTTATACACCTCATGGTAGAGTGCTTGTTTGAGGCCCTGGGTTCAAACCCAATTTAAAAACAAAAAAACAGGCCAGGTGGCGGTGGCACACGCCTTTGATCCCAGCACTCGGGAGGCAGAGCCAGGCAGATCTCTGTGAGTTCAAGGCCAGCCTGGTCTACAGAGATCCAGGACAGGCACCAAAACTACACAGAGAAACCCTGTCTTGAAAAACCAAAAAAAAAAAAAAAAGAAAGAAAGAAAAAAATTCAGGTCTCAGTGTTCTCCATGTTGAACCAGAACCTTCTCTCTGACTCGGGAGGTCTAAGATGGCCTTGAACATTTGCATTTTCAATAAATTTGTGGCTACTGCAGCACCTGCTAGCCTGGGGATGGCTATCTGAGAAATTTGGGGCTGTCCTGGGACAGGGAGTAGGGTATGAAAAGACATTGTCAACAGTAGAAGGCATCAGGGTTATGACTCCAAGGTGTCTCTGATTCATGTTCTCACTTACTATGCAGATTTGGAATCCTGCATCTTTGCGAACATTTTTGTTGTGTGTGAGCAAGATGTGTGTGTGTGTGTGTGTGTGTGTGTGTGTGTGTGTGTGTGTGTGTGAGACAGAGGTGCATGTTAGAGGGCGATTTCCCAGAGATGATTGTCTTCTACAAGGTGGAAATTAAAGGACAACATACAGAAGTCAGTTCTCCTTCCATAGAAGGTTCTGGGGATTGAACTCAGGTCTTTAGGTTGCTTGGCAACCATTCTTGCCTACTTCTCTGTCTCTCCTGCCCAATGAATCTGGCTTGTTTTGATACATACTATAGCTTCATGTTCCCTTGGGGTTAGGCCCCTACCCCATTCTTTAGCTATACTGGGGACTGAATCCAGGACCTTGTGTATTCTAGGTAAATGTTCTACCACCAAGTCAAATCCCCAGCCTGACTTCCTGACTTTGGAGTTTCTATTTGCTGTTGCCTGCAACTAGCTCCATCATGGCCCTTGACCTGGGCTTTAAGGAACCTGGCTTCATCCTGTGGGTCTTGACATTTTGGTAAGGGAAGCAGAAAAAATGATCACTTGAAAGTAGCAAATAGGGGCTGGAGAGATGATTCAGAGGTTAAGAACACTCACTGCTCTTCCAGATGACCCAAGTTCAGTTCCAAGAACCCATATGGTGACTTACAACCATCTGTAACTCCAGTTCCTGTACTCTGTGGGCACTGCACCTGTGTGGTATACATACATAACATGAAGGCAAAACACTCATACACAAAAAATAAAATAAAAATAAAAACCATTTAAAAAAGGCTGCAAGTAGATCTGTGTCTAGAAAGGGAGACTTCCATTCACTTTGGGGATACTGATTCTGTGCTTTGGAAGATTTCTGCATGGGCTTTTTATTATTTAGCTTGTACTAAGTACAAGGCTAGTACCTACCATTGACATGAAAGGAATGCTTTTCTTTTTCTTTTTCTTTTTCTTATTTCCCAAACACCCATCAGCTTAGAACCAGTCCCCCAGTTCATGAACCTGTGAAGGATCTTTTACATTCAAACTATACTAATTTCCCCACTTCTCTTAATTATATGGCTTAGGGTGGACCTGTCCTATGATTAATTTGTTGTGTGACTATTCTGTTGAACCTTTCTGGGTTTTTGTGTTTTGAGGTGGGATCTTCCTGTGTAAACCTAGCTGGCCTGACCCCCACCCAATGGTGTGTTGTTGAGGCTGTCTGTCCTTGAATTTTCACAGATCTTTGTCTCCACCTTCTAGTACTACAGCTACCATGACCAGCTTGTGTTTTAAGAGCTGCTAGGGGCTGGAGGGATGGCTCAATGGTTAAGAACACTGGCTGCTCTTCCAGAGGTCCTGAGTTCAATTCCCAACAACCATATGGTGGCTCACAACCATCTGTAATGAGATCTGGAGCCCTCTTCTGGCCTGCAGACATATAAGCAGGCAGAACACTGTATACATTAAAAAAAAAAAAAAGCTGCTAAACTATTCTACAAAGTAGCTGAGCTACTTTCAACCCCATCAACAGTTATGAGGGCTCCAACTTCTTTGCTTGCCAGTCAACATTACCTTTTTGATTATAATCATCCTATAGGGTGTGAAGTCTCACCTCACTGTGTTTTTTTTTTTTTTTTTTTTTTGGTTTTTTTGAGACAGAGGTTTTCTGTGTAGCTTTGGAGCCTTTCCTGAAACTCACTCTGTAGCTCAGGCTGGCCTCAAACCCACAGAGATCTACATGGTCTGCCTCCTGAGTGCTGGGATTAAAGGCGTGTGCCACCACTGCCCAGCTCTCATTGTGGTTTTGATTGACAGTTCTACAATGACTAAGGATGCTGAGTTCCCTTCCATGAGCTTGCTCACTGTGTATCTCCTTTGGAGGGATGTCTCATTCAAATTGTTTTCCTCCTTCCTTGTTTAAAAAAAAAAAGTGTCAGTTTTTAAAAGAGTAGTTTTAGGTTCACAGAAAAATTGAAGGTAAAATCTGTCCCTTGTCCCATGCATGTTTAACTCCCCCATTACTGGTGACCCCACCATGGTACATTTGTTACATTAATCTGCTTTGACATATCACAGTCCCACCCACAAAGTTCACAGTCAGGGTTCACTTCTATTTTCATTTCTCTCTCTTTTTATTCTTCTCTCATATATTACATCCTGACTTTAGGAATGCTTTATGTTTGGGTGGAAGCTCCACCTCAACCCCTGGCATCCTGGCATGTCTATACCCAAAGAGTCTGGAATGTTTGGAAGGAGCTGGTGGAAGATCCACCTCAACCCCCCTCCCCCATCTCTTTCCCTAAACCCACCCCTTCAAAGCCCACCAAACACAGCCCCTCCCCCAGAGAGGCTCAAGACCACTCCCACAGGGGATATAAGCTGCATCCTAGAAAACAGATCCGTGGTTCTTCTGGTCTCTCCTCCTAGTCTCCTCTCTGAGGGGCCAGGGAATCACCTGGGAATACTTCACTCATTAAACCTGGGCTTTTCCTGATTCAGTCTGATTTGGATTTGCTGCATCAGTGGAGAGGCCTTCAGGGTGCAAAAACTTATCACTTTATTTTTTATTATTTTTACTAATTCGTGTGAGAGTGTGTGTATGTGTGTGTGTGTGTGTGTGTGTGTGTGTGTGTGTGTGTGTGTGCGTGCGTGCGCGCACCAGTGGAGACCAGAAGAGGGCATCAAATCCCTTGGAGGTGGGGTTACAGGCGGTTGTGAGTCGTTTAGCATAGGTGCTGGGAACTGAACTTGGAACCTCTGGAAAAGCAGCAGGCAAAGCTGAGCTCTTTCTCCAGCCCCAGAGATGCATGTTGAATATGTCTGGATGGGACTCCTTTGTGTCTTCTGGCTTTGTAGACAGTGATGGGAAGAAAGGCATTTCTTTGAGGTTTTCTGTGCTATACAAAAGAAATCTTGGCCCAGCAGGAGCTGATAGGAGCTGAGGAGGAAGACAGAAAACTAAGAAAGACAGCAGGAAGGGCTAGGAAAGAGGAGCTTTGCTGCAATCGGGAGACCAATAGAGAGAAGGAAGTGGGTAGAAGATACACATCCACCAACCTACCAGGGCCCCATGTGGCAGGCTGAGACACAGTTTTGTATGCACAGATGTGACAAGAGCCTTGAGCTTGTGGGTGGCTTGTTAGGATTAGAGGCATCACTGATCTGTGCTGTGCTCAGCTGTGCTCTGAGGAAGTACTCTGAAGACGTTTCCACTCTCAGGTGTGCCGAGGAGGAAAACAAGAACTGGGGCGCGGGGGAGGGGGGGGGGGTTGGCCTGGCACAAGGATGAGAGTCCCCTGCTCTCTGGCCTCAGGGCTGCGGAGTGGAGTGCTCAAAGCATTCCTAGGCTGGAGGTACTGATCTCAGCCTTGGGCAGCTGGGCTGAGAGGTTTCTGGAAGCTCCCTTATTCTAGCACCTCTTTGGGAGTTTGGCTATTGCACGTAAGGGCTGTAGGTCAAACAACCCACAGCTATAGTCTAGTCCAGCCTCATCCCATGAAACTCTTCTCTAGGGTGGCAGTGGTTTTTGCTCTCCTGAGAATAGCTGGTATGACTGAGCAACTGAACTTTTTTTTTTTTTTTAATTTCCCTGCCTGTTTTTTTAAATACAATTTATTTCCTTTATTTTATGTACATTGGCATCAGAGCTCCTAGAACTGGAGTTACAGACAGTTGTACAGTTGTGAGCTACCATGTGGGTGCTGGGAATTGAATCCGGGTCCTCTGGAAGAGCAGCCAGTGCTCTTAACCGCTGAGCCATCACTCCAGCCCTGCAACTGAACTTTTAACAACTCCCTCACCCACAACCCCACTTCTTTTCTTCCTCCTCTTCCCTCCTTCTGACAAGATCTCACAGTAGAGCCTGTCTGGCCTAGAACTAGCTATGTAGACCAGGCTCAAATTCCCAGAGACAGGCCTGCGTCTGCACGTCAAGTGCTGGAATTAAAGACGTGAGCTGCCAGGCTTGGCTTTAACTTCTTCTCTTCCTCCTCCTCCTCCTCCTCCTCCTCCTCCTCCTCCTCCTCCTCTTTGTTTTTTGGTGTTTTGAGACAGTTTCTCTGTATAACCTTAGCTGTCCTGTAGGCCATGCTGACCTTGAACTTACAGAGATCTGACTGCCTCTGCTTCCTGAGTGCTGGGATTAAGAGCATGCACCACCACCACCCGGCTGGCTTTAACTTCTTTAAATTTTTTTATTTGTATCTGTGACTCTGTCTGTCTGTGTTTGTGTGTCATGTGAGTGTGGGTGCCCTCAAGCCAGAAGAGCCTGTGGGAGCTCCTGGTGTTGGAGTTATGGTTAGTTGTGAGGCATCTGATGTGGATGATGGTAACTGAACTGGAATCTTGTGCAAGAGCGGTCCATGCTCTTAACTGCTAAGTCATCTGGCCAGCTGGCTTTGGACTTCTCTAAGTTCAGTTGAGTGCACATTTAAGTAACAGCCTGTGGCCAGCAGCTGCCATCCTGTGTAGCTGGGGTCTACAGCTGTGCAGCTGGTAGAACAGCAGCAAACAGCCAAGCTTCAAAGCTCGGTGTTCTAGGTTGAATGCTAAGGTTTGAAATGCCCCCCACCAGCTCATTTTGAACTCTTGCTTTCCAGAGGGAGTACTATTTTTGGGACACTGTGAAACCTTTAGGAGAGAAGACTGGGCTGGAGGAAGCAAGTGTGCCTTTGAAGGTTATACCTAGCTCCTGGTTCCCGTCGTGGTCTTTGCTTCCTGGTCTACCACTGTGTGCATGAATGTCCCTCACCACACACACGGCCATTGCCATGCTGTTCTGCCCAAGCACATAGGGCCAGGCAGTGATGAACCGGATTCTCTGAAATGGGAAACTAAAACAAGTCCTTCCTTTAGCAGTTTATGTCAGGTATTTGATCACAGCAACTCAAAGATAACCGATACACCTAGTCAGAGCTGTGAACTGGTTATTGTCACTGGGGACATGGGTGCTCTAAGAATCACACCAGGAGGTCCCACAGCAGGAAAGCACAATCTCCCGACGTGACAGAGATCAGCTGCCTGAGGGTGGCATAGAAGGGCACAGCGATCTCCAGATCACCGGTGTGGCCAGTGTTGGGCCTGTACTATAACCTCATTACCCATTCATTACCCATCTCCTCGGTGATGTCTGAACTGATAGGGCTGTGTCTGTTTTGTCTGTCCCAAGTCTGAAGAGTCCAGGTGCGTCTCCTCATCTGAGCTAACACCCCCTCTCATGGCCTCAGCGCCTTTCCCAAACCTCTCCGGCTTTCCTTGTCTTAAGTGAAACTTGCTGTCCTCTGAGGACTGAGGGGAGGGGCTTAAAATGATAGACATTGTGTAAGTCCTAAGCGAAGTGTGAGCATCCTTGTGTTGTTTCCGAAGCGTGAGAGGAGCCTCCCTCACTCGTCCCAGCTTCTGGTGGCCCCGGTTGACATTGTTCCACTGTCTCTGCCCGTTTCCCATGCTGGCTTTCCCCTCCGTCTTCCGTTCTTCTTTGTCCAGACTCCCCTGGTTTTATGAGGCTAGTGGGGGCCATCCTACTCTAGATGACCTTGTCCTAACTCGGTTGCATTTGCTAAGAGCATATTTTTAAGGAAGACCACATTGACAGGGAGTGTGGATCAGGACTGGAATGCATCTTTTCAAGGAATACAATTTAACCCACCCAGGCAGGGTAAGTCCTGCTGCTCCCCTTTATTAAGGGCCCCTCCCTCTGTGGAACCTGTGCTTATGCTCTGCTATCCATTTTTGTTGGTCTCAGCTGTTGGCTCCAGGACGCTGGGTATCCTATCCACAGCTAGCTCCTGGCCACTGTCTCCCACTCCACCCCTCTCCATCATTCTTGCTAATATCAGCCTTCCTGTCAGCCTGCAGGCCTCTTGACCCCCACTGTCTCACCATGCGTCATCTGCCCACCCACAGGCTTCTTCACATCCGTGCCCAGTTTAGTCTCTGACGTCTTGCTAGACTCTTCTTGCCAACTTCCTTGATTCTTCCGTCCTCTCCTTTGTCGCTCCTGTCTGGAAACACCTGACCCTTGCTGAGCTGTCTTTCCCACCTCCTCAAACATGGCTTCCTGAGAATAAAAGAGACGGGAGAAAGAAGAACCGATAGGTGCACTTCCAAATTCATGACCACACGTCTTGGTGCCGCCCGGCACTTCCCCCATGTTTCTTGCTTTGATTCCTTTCCTATTGAGTTAGTTTTCTACTGCTGCATAACACACACCCAGAAATACAGTGGCTTAAAGCAGCTCCGTTCATCACTGCCCAGTCTAAAGGATAGGTCAGGTTTTTACAATGCCAGTGTGTGCATGAATGTCCCTCACCACACACACGGCCAGGGTCTCACCAGGCCCAAATCAGGAATAGTGCTGGGTTGGGCTCCAGCCAGGATGTTCAGAGACAGAACTCGCATTCATGCTTGGCCAGGTTGTTGGCAGAATTTAGCTTCTCAGGATGCTGATGTGAGGTCCCTAGTCCCTTCTGGGTCTGCCCTCTGCTCCTAGAGACTGTCCTTCTTCTTGCTATGACCAGGTATAGCCATGGTAATACTTTGGTTCTTCCATTTCTCTGTCTTCCCTGTAGACCTCTGGCCAGAGAAATTTCTATGCCTTTAAGGGCTCGTGTGATACAGTGAGGCCGACCTGGATAGCCTACTCCTATTAAGATCAGTTATGAGCAGGACCTGTAATTCTAGCACTCAGTAGTCTAAGGCAGGGAGATCCCAGGAGAGCCAAGCCTGAGCTATCATCTGAGACCCTGTCTCCGCAAACAAATGAACACAAATCCCCAACCAAACAAAATGATCAGCCACGCCACAAACCAGGCGTGCTGGTTCACAGCTGTAATCCCAGCCTTCGGAGCTCTGAGGAAGAAGGATCATGATGAGCTTGAGGCAGGCCTAGGATAAGCAGCAAGACCCTGTCTTCAAAAAAAAAAAAAAAAAAAAAAAACAACAAAAAAGACCAATTATGCCACATGACATTGCCCAGGCCTGTGGTGATTGGAACTCATTCATGAGTTTCAGGGACTGGGGGCGTATGTGATATTAGGAAGCTGCCTTCAGAATTCTGGTATTTCTCCAACTTTCTGATCTGGTGATCCACACCCTATCCCTTCTCTTCTTATAAAGGCATCAGTGCCACCATGGGAGCTACATCCCCACGACCTTCTCTAACCTTAAGTAACTCACAGAGGCCTGTCTTAGTTTTGTTATAGTTTTAGGTACAAAATACCTTGACAAAAGTAGCTGAGGGGAGGAAAGGCTTATTTGAACTCACAATTCCAGATTATAGCCCATCACTTGGGGAAATCAAGGCAGCAAGAACTTGAAGCAGGGAGTCACATCCACAGTCCACAGCAGAGGAAGAGTGAAGGTATGCATGCTTAGTGCTCAGCTAGCTTTCTGTTTTTTATCCAGGACTCCAAGCCTAGGGAATGGTGTTGCCCATAATGGGTATGTCGTCCCACCTCAATTAATGTAATGAAGATAATTCCACATGGACATGCTTACAGACCAGCCTAATCTAGACAGTACCCCACTGAGACTCTCTTCCTAGGTGATTCTAGATTGTGACAAGCTGATAATTAAAACTAATCATTACAGGCTTCACCTCCAAATACCATTATTTTATGAATTTGGAGATTACGTTTCTAATATATGAACTTTTAGAGGACACTTTCAAATCATTGTGTTATGGCAGGTTATCTTGACACTTCAAATTTACAAACTTATGCCATGCACCTTCTTTTTTATGTATGTGTGTAACTGGGACTCATGTAGCCCAGGCTGTCCCCAAACTAGCTATGGCTCCGTGAGACCCCTGAATTCTTGGTCTTTCTGCCTCCATATCCCAAATGTTGGGATTGCGTGCAGCCCACACCATTCCACACCTATCTTTCCTGTCTTTAGTTGTACCTCTAGGTCTCTCTTGCCTTCCTGAAGACTCAATATCCCCCCCCCCACTTTCTCTTCTTCAGTCTTTTCTTGTCTTCAGGAATAAGAATATCAATAGACAACCGTGATGTATTATTGACTTTTTTTTTTTTTTGTATTTTTGAGACAGAGTTTCTCTGTGTGTAGCCCTGGCTGTTCTAGAACTCTCTCTGTAGACAAGCATGGCCTCCAACTCATAGCGATCCACCTGCCCTTGCCTCCCAAGCTGGGATTAAAGGCATACACTACCACCACCTGTAGCTAGAGTTTTCCTGCCTGGCCCACAGTCAGGACAACTCTCTCTCACCTGCCAGTCCCACAGCTGCTCAGACCCGACCAAGTAAACACAGAGACTTACATTGGTTATAAACTGTATGGCCGTGGCAGGCTTCTTGCTAAATTTTCTTACAGCTTAAATTAATCCATTTCTATAAATCTATACCTTGCCATGTGGCTAGTGGCTTACCGGCATCTTCACATGCTGTTTGTCATGGTGGTGGCTGGCAGTGTCTCTCTGACTCAGCCTTCCACTTCCCAGCCTTATTCTCCTCCTTGTCCTGCCTATACTTCCTGCCTGGCCACTGGCCAATCAGTGATTTATTTATTGACCAATCAGAGCAACACATTTGCCATACAGAACATCCCACAGCAACCACCTGGCAGTATTATCTTTTTTTTTTATTTTAGAGATTAGATTTATTTTATTTTATGTGTAAGTGTTTTGGCTGCCTATCTGTATGTGTACCATGTGTGTACTTGGTGCTTGCAGAGGTCAGAAGAGGGCATTTGATCCCCTGGAACTGGAGTTACAGATGGTTGTGAACCACCATGTGTTTTTTTCTCCAATAGCAACAACTGCTCTAAACCACTTAGCCATCTCTCCAGCCCCATGATGCCTGTCTTTAAAACACGCCAAACCTCCAGACTCCACCTCTGACTCCGGTCATGGCAACACTCCCTGAAAAACAAGTGGACAGTCTCCAATTCACTTTTGCTCACCCACTTCAAGCTGGATGCTACTACCATAGCTCCCAAGGTGGCTCCTGTCAAATTGTAAGTTTGCTGGAAGCTGGGCCCTCAGGCATCTCATGGCTCATGAGCCAGATGTCCGTCCAGGTGGCTCCCCGGAATGGCTGGCAGGTGATGGTGGCTCCTGGCTAGAACTCAAATTAGCTGGTGCTGATGAGCAGCGTGTCTACACGTCTGTGTGATTGGGCTTCTCAGAGTGGAAACTGGGTTCCAAGAGGGAGTGTCCCTGGAGCTAGCATTCCAGGAGAACCAGCTAGAAGTCGCAGGCATCTTGTGATCCAGCTTCAGAAGGTATGCAGCATGACTCTAGAGACTGTAGGTGAGACACCCGACTATGCTAGATGCAGCTGAAGGGTTTACACAAAGGCCAAGGTGATTTAGGAGCTATTTTTGAAGAATTGCTACCCTAGTCACCAACAATCTGATTCTCATATTACTTAATTATTAGTATTATTATTATTTTGGGTAAAGGTCTCACTATGTAGCCCAGGCTGGCCTGAAACAGAGATCACCTGCCTCTGCCTTCCTAGGATTGGAATTAAAGGCATGCATCACTATGCCTGGCCTTTTCCTTCCTTCCTTCCTTCCTTCCTTCCTTCCTTCCTTCCTTCCTTCCTTCCTTCCTTTCTTCCTCCCTCCCTTCCTTCCTTCTTTCCTTCCTCTCTTCTTTCCTTCCTTTCTTTAAACTTGCCACGTAGTTGAAGATGACTTTAAACTGATCCACTGGGCTCCACCTCCCAAGTGCTGGGATTATAGGCTATGCCACCATGCCTGATCAATTTATGTGGCACTGGGGACAAACCCAGGGCTTCATGCATGCTAGGCAAGCACTGTTATCAGTCGAACCACATCCATATCCAGCTGTCCTCTCCATACTCCCATGTGAATGTCTAATGACATGACTAACGGCCTATGTCTGGTTCTCGACCTCAACACTTCCTTGGCTTTTTCCTTCTTAACTAATGTGATGTCATTGTTTAAGGTTGAGACTCTCACTTTCTGTCAATCCCTCCCCAACATGAAAATGACCACTAAGAGGCAAACCCCCAAAGAGAACTGTTTTCTGGTAGGGCGTTAATAGAGTTCTTTAAGGATGGTATTTTTTTTATAGAGACAAAAGTTATTATTAGGTTTATAATATAAAAGCAGTCTATTACTCCATCCTATATTTTCATTCCTCAAATTAACCACTCTTAACTATTTAGTTCTTTCTTCTATTTGCTTGATATATATGTTTAATAAATACATAAACTATACACAAATATATTAAATAAATATACAATTATTATATATTTAATAAAAATATATAATTTAATAATTATATATATCAGAATTTAATAAGCCAGCTTTTAGATAACAACAGTAGGGGGCAAACCTGAGAGCTGAGACCCTGGTAGTTACTTGGTCCTTGAGGCTGAAGCCTTGGCAGTCACAGTAGTGCCAGAATAGCTGTTTCTCACTGCAGGAGGGTGATAACCAATAGGTATTCAGTCCACAAGGCAGGGTGCTTCAGTGGTCCCTATCTGGTACCAGAAGCTTGAAAGTTTCCTGAGAGCAGCTGTTCTCTAGTCCTTGATGAAAGCTTGGAAATAAATCATCACCATCATCACCATCATCACCATCATCATAATCATCATCACCATCATCATCATCACCATCATTATCACCATCACCATCATCAGCACCACCATCACCATCATCATCACCATCATCACCACCATCATCATCCATCACCATCACCATCACCATCATCATCATCATCATCACCATCATCACCATCATCATAATCATCACCACCATCATCACCATCATCATCACCATCACCATCATCATCACCACCATCACCATCATCATCACCATCATCACCACCATCATCATCCATCACCATCACCATCATCACCATTATTATTACTATCACCATCATTATCATCATCCTACACCACCACCATCATCACCATCATCATCACCATCATCATCACCATCATCATCACCATCATCATCATCATCATCATCATCATCATCAGGGCAAATCAAGCCAAAGAGAGGCTTCTTTCTGCAATACCCTTTTTATCCAGGCTGTTGACAGAAGGTGCCGCCCACCATCCCAGTGGGTCTTCCCATGTCAATCGAGGGGATCAGGACAGTTCTTTAGGTGAGGCTCCCTATTCAGATGACTAATTTGTGGCAAGTTGACATTAAAACTAACCATGATACTTGTATATTTAAAAATTTCTCATATTGTATAAACATTTAAAAATTTTTGATGTTATGTTATCTATTGCTTTAAGCTTATTTATCATTATTTATTTATTCATTATATGTGAGAGAGAGAGTGAGCTTCTGGAGATTGGACTCTGGTTGCCACGGTGTGTGCCAAGCATCTTTTCCTGCTGAGTCATCTTTTAGTCTCAACGTCTTTCATAGACTCACTTCTTGCCCAACCAAATACATTTACATTTTTTTTTTTTTTTAAATAAGGAGTGTCATGTAGGCCAGGCTAGCTTTAACTCACTACATGGCTAAGAATGATGTTGACTTCCTGATTTTCCTACTAAGATTACACTTAGCCCATTTACTTACTCTTTTAAAAATATTTATTTATTTATAACAATAAGGGTGTGTGTGTGTGTGTGTGTGTAAGGCAGGGGAGGACGTTCAGTGTCTTTGTCTATTGGTCTTCTCTGCATGTGTTTATTTATTTATTTACTAATTCATTTGTTTTTAGACAAGGAGCCGGGCGGTGGTGGCGCACGCCTTTAATCCCAGCACTTGGGAGGCAGAGGCAGGCGGATCTCTGTGAGTTCGAGGCCAGCCTGGTCTATAGAGTGAGATCCAGGAAAGGCGCAAAGCTGCACAGAGAAACCCTGTCTCGAAAAACTAAAAAACAAAACAAAACAAAACAAAACAAAAAAACCTGTGAACCTATTTTTAGACAAGGTTTCTTACCAAACCTGGGTCTAGACATTTTGGCTAGGCTGGCTGACTAACAAGGTCCCGGGAGCTGCCTGTCTCTGCTCCCCAACATTGGAATTACAGGCACGGGGGCATGCTTTGCTTTGACATGGCTGCTGGGGATTTGAACTCGGGTCCTCTTGCTTTCACTGAGCCACCTCTCCTTCTCCTGCTTCCTTCTTCTCCCTCTTCCTCCTCCTCCTCCTCCTCCTCCTCCTCCTCCTCCTCCTCCTCCTCCTTATTCTTGAGACAAGGATTTACTGAATAGCTCTGGCTGGCCTAGAACTCACTAAGTAGACTAAGGTGGCCTCGAACTCACAGAGCTCCGCCTGCCTCTGCCTCCTGTGTGCTGGATTCAGGCTGTACCCGTTACACCTGGCCCTTACTCTCGTTCTCATCGTTCCCTGAGAGCTGTGCTGTGGTTTTTGGCTAAGGCCATACTCAGTGCTGTCTTAGTCCATTCTCTCTGCTGTAATGCCACAGACAGCGTGGCTGACAAGCAAGTGACAGAAGAGCACCTTTCACGTGCTTCAGCCACCGTGCTAGGGAGTGTGTGTGTTCTTTCGTTAAGTCTGTGTAGTAATTTAAAAAAGGAAAAGATTATTCCAATCCTGAGAAGATAAAAATAGTACAAGAGGGACTGGAGAGATGGCTCAGTGGTTAAGAGCACTGCTGGAGGACCTGGGTTCAATTCCCAGCACCAATGGCAGCTCACAAACATCTATCTGGAACTCCAGTTCCAGGGGATCCAAATCTTGTAGGCTGGCTGTACTCTTGAAGTGGGAGGTTCGAGGTCTCAAATACCTGTGACTTGGTTTCCCCTAGTGGTAGCAGCTTGTATAACCAGTACAATAGCAAAGCTGGGCAAGTTCATAGGCTTCCTTTAGATTTCACCAGTGTTCCATGTTCACTCTAAATGTCTCTCCAAGACACCACTTCTCTTTATTTCACCTATAACTTCTGTCCAAGCCATCATCCTCTCTTTGGATGACTGCAGTAATTCCCTCCTCCCCGAGACAGTGTTCCACTCCATAGCCCAGGCTAGGCTCACCGTGTAGCCCATTCTGGCCCAGATCATGGCACCCCGCTTGCTTCAGCCCGCTCCCCAAGTACCAGGACTGCAGATATGAGCTTCTACACTTGGGTTTCCCTACTTAGTGTTTCAATTACTGTTCTCTAATCTCTCTCCACAGAGCAGCGAGAAAGAGCTAAGCCCAGGCCGATGCATCCGACCAGAGGCCTGTGCATCCCATGAGAGTTATGAATGTGGCCCAATACTAAATCATAAACTTTCATATCCCAGAATCAAAATCCCAGAATTTGGGAGGCTGAAGCAGGCAGATCTCTGTGAGTTCAAGGCCAGCCTGGCCTATGTACAGTTAGGCTAGCCAGGGCTATGTAGAAAGATCCTCCAATCATCACCATCCTACAGAGTGGTGAGTCATACTTGCCCTCCATAGGTGTCTGCTATTTATCTTAAGCTATCTTCTCTGACCTGGGGTCTTCCATTTGCCAGGCAAGAGATGCTTTCTCTCCAAGGGTGGGGGAAGATTCTGGGCCACATAATCTCTGGAGACCAAGAGCACTGGGCCTTGGTGAGGAAAGCTGTCCCACCATTACCTCAAGCACCCTTGGGCTGAGCAGAAGGTGGGGCGGTGACTCTCTAGCCCTTGCTAGAGCTCAGAAGGAACTCAGGCTAGTGTTCTATCATGAGTGCACATGGGAAGATGTACCTGCCCCGCGCCCCCCAACACCAAAGCTACAAGCTCAGGCAGGAGTTGGACTTGGTGCAAGAAGGCAGGAAGTTGCATGTCACAGGTCTCCGAGGCTGTGGTGACTTTCCTGTTGGCCAGTGAAAGTCCCCACATCTCATGGTAATCCCCTTGGCCTTTTCAAGGGAGTTCTAGATGTCGGAGAGCCTGCTATGATGACGGCTTTGTACAGTTGGTCTCCGGGGGTAACTCCATGCAGATGTAGGGTACAAAGAAAGGCATTAAAAAGAAACATTTTAAATAAACCTTCTGAAAAACAATTTAGTGCGTGTATGTGTATATAAGCACACACAGTCATGTGCACAAGTGTGAGTGTAGAGGTCAGGACAGCTTTTAGCAGTTGGTTCTCTCTTTCTACGAGTACGGGTTCCAGGGATCGAAATCAGGCCATCAGACTTGATGGCAAGTGGTTTTACCCACTGAACCATCTCACCAGACCCAAGACCCTGGCATTTGATGCCTTTGAGCTAGAATTCTAGGCCTTAAGGTGGAGAACTAAGTAGCTGAAGGTGGAGAGCAGTCGGAGCAGTGAGGATGTGGACAGGAGGCCTGGGGTGTATGGGCAGGAGCCTCAGGCTTTCCTAAGTACCCCAGATACTAAGGACATTCCCCACAGCCTCTACAAGATGTGCTGACTCAACCAGAGGGACTGATGGGTGTGATGGCCAGCTGCCGAGAACCGTTAGCATTCCTGTCGGTGTTAGGATTGTCTTGGGTTGGTTTAGATTGCAAGGCCTCATGTCTTTCGACCCTTATCCTCTTCAGCCCTCCTGCCCCATGGTCCTCTGTAGCTTCTTAGGCTGAGTCTATCCACTCCAGGCCTTGGAGTCTGCAACTTGGAGATAACTTCAAAGAGCAACTCCACCTCCCTAACGACAGGGAAAGAGCGCCAAGTGTGACACAGGCCACACCAGAAGCATCACCCTGGTGCCAGAGTCTCACACTGGCTTCTCATTTTGGCTTCCTACCTGACCTCCCTGACCTCCCAGAAAAAGACTTTGAACTTGACCTCCCATTGCTCTGAGGGCGGAGCTTCCCAAACTTGCCTGGTGTTTGACTCACCAGGCAAAGGTTTTCTTACAGACTTCTCTGGCATGACACTTGTAGCTCCATGGAAGTGCGGAGCAGGGAGCCTGGGTCTTGGGACTATCCCTTCCCTGGACAGCTCAGGCTTGGCTGCACCTCCAACTGGCCTATGGCTTGCAATGTGTGGTTTCTCCTGCTTTCTTCCGGTGTGGTCAGAAGGGAGACCAGAGCAAGGACAGGCAGACTGGGAACGAGTGGTATCAATTTAGCTTGGGACATTTAAGAAAAAACGTTCAGGTAATTATTCTATCTAGGCTAAATACCAAGTGATTCAGTCTCCTCCCCCACATTGCCTGTCAAAGCAGGGTGGGCTGTCTCCATAGATCACTGCAAATGGAACCCATTGCCCCCTGTGGTCTCCAGCTGGCCCTAAACCCAGGATGGCCTGTGGTGCCTGTTCACATTTTACTTATCACTTTTTGAGGAGGGATGCAGGGATGGGGGCCCACGTTTCCACTCCGGAGGGGAGCCTACCTGAGCCCTTTCCCAGGTAATCACTTCTGTACCGAAGGTCCCATGCCTGGCCCTCCCACTGTCCCTGCTGCAGGGCTCAAGGGCATGCATGTCTTCTCAGCAGACCGGATTTAAGGGTGCATTTGTGTAGAACTAGAGCTGGGAAGAAAGGGCGGGGTGCACCCATCAGAACAAAATCATGGCCACTTCCAGAGCCAGGGCTGCCTGGTGGGGCCCATGTGTTGGCGGGTGAACTCATTGCCACTGCCAGATGAGTCAGCAGAGAGGACACATATTGATTTGAGTAGAGTTGCTCTCAAGAGAAGCTCAGTGTCGTGTCCCTGTGGGAGGGGGCTGCAGAAAGGGGGAGAGAGGAGGCGAGGGGACAGGAAGGGCTGGGGTACCCCAGAGTCCTGTTGGACCTTCTGCACATAGAAACACCCAGCCAAGCCATCCGGGCTGGGGACCATGGCAGATCGAAGAAGACAGACACCAGGGCAGACTCCAGAGGCTTGGTTTTATTGTGCAGTTTTTTTCCCCCCTCAGTGAGATACGGTAAGCTGTGGTGGCGTTTACACATAGGACAGGCTGTCAGTAGGGAAGTGGGTGTTGGGAAAGCTATCTTCCAAGAAGAGGCCACACTGGGCCTCACTCCACCACCTGCTTCCCACCCTAGGAGGTCCCAGCGGAGGCAGGTGGCAAGACTCTGGTGGTCTGGGGGATCAGGGACAGCTAGAGGGGCTGGCACAGAGGGGCGAGGGAAGGAAGAAGAAAGAATCTCCCTCAGCAAGCTGGGTCCACCTGGATGGCTCTAGGACCTCCTTCCTGCACCGACTTAGATCCTGCAAGTCAGAGTCCTGCCTCCTTGGGGGCAGACGAGGGGCTTGCCTTCCTCTGCCACACTTCTCACTACAGGCAGTGGCAGAGACAGGAGGGGTGGTGTTACCTCACCGCCTACCCTCCATTTTCCCGACGTTCTCTGGCTGAACCTGCATCTTGACTGACGGAATGAGCCCTGGCTTAAGAGCTCCAGGGGGTGCTTCTTCAGTGGTATGAGGGGGCTTGTATGCGGTGGCTGAGAACGACCTTGTGGAATCTCAGTTCTCATCCTCATTGGACGGGCCACAAAGGCTGAGCAGCACCCTGATATCTTGAGGTCTTAAGGCCCCCCTCCCGGCCCGCTGGGTGATAGTTTCATCAAGAGTATGACTGTACCAGGTACAGACACACTCCAACTCCCTCATCCATGTTTCTTTCAGGCATCTGGCCTGGTTGGCAAGGAGGAACTCCCCCCAGGGACTGGTGTCCTGTCACCCATCCACTAGGTCCCCAATCCTGGCCTCCCTCGTCACAAACTCCCAGAGAAAAGAAAGGAGAAACTTGAAATAAACAGACAGAAGCTGCCCTGGAACAGAGTATAAAATGGCAGCCAGTGGTGTGCGGAGAGGGTGAGGTGTCAGAGGGGGGTGGGCGATGGCATGCAGCACTGGGGTTCCTTATGAGGGACAGGGTCCCGATTTCTCCCCACGGCATCTGAGGGACTGGGGAAGGGAGTCAGCTGACCCAGAGAAGCAGGACCTCTGTACTGGGCCTTGCAGGTTTCCTGTTTCTCTGTGGACCCAGCCAGTCACAGAGAAATGAAATCCGTGGCTTGGAGGAGAGAGAGAGAAAGCAGGAGCAGCAGCAGCCATGAGGTGTTCTGAAGCAGCAGGCTTATGCCATCACACTTCACCAGCTTGTCTGTGGAGAGAGAAGGAGGTCAGAGGAGGGGGGGGGCAGCCGAGACAGCACCAGGTGTTATCCCTTTAAGGGGGCTGGTGTCTCGATGTCTTAAGGGGCTCAACCTGACGTTGGTGTAACTGTGTAACGGAACCACCATCTTCCCACCAGCCGATTCCTCAGCTCTTGAATATACAGCCTCTACTACACGTTCTGCCTATCTGGCCCCCTGATCGTTCCCCACGCACACAGAGGGCAGCAGTTAGAGGAGGCTATAGGGCCCCTCTCCCCTCCAGCCCAGCTAATGGAGCTGCTGGCTGGTCCCCCCCCCCCCACTCCCCGCCCCTAGGCAGATTGGTTAGCCCCAGCATGGCTAACCTGGCCATTTCATCTTTCTGGGGACCAGTCTCACCTCTGAGCACATCAACGTTTTGAGAGGAGGTGGTGGGAGGCTGTCCAGAGGACCGCAGCTCACATGTGTAGATGCCCTCATCCTTGCTGGTAAAGTTGGCTAAGGTGAGGATCTTGATGTTGTGGCGGCTGGTGAAGGTGGTCCGGGAGCGGTATGTGTGCTCGGGCACTCCAAGAGTGCCTGCGAGCACGTGCTTCTTTTTGTCTCGGGTCAGGCTGAACTCGTGCTGGATGGGCAAGTTGGTGTTATTCTCATGACGACAGTCCAGACGAAGGTTCTGGTCCACTAGGCAGGCGGTCAGGCTGGTCACCTTCTGCCCTCGGGACATCTGCAAGACTGGCACAGCAGTGTCTTCTCTGAATTGGGGGAGATACAGAGCAGGGGCCTCCCACCTGCAGGAAGAGTAGACTGGGGCCTGGCTGGGGAGGATGTGGGGTTTGCACTCACCCCCGGGGTACTGGTGGGATACATAACAACCCCTCCCCCCAGGCCCCAACTTCCATTCTCTAGTCTACTCAACCTCTAGAGCCCATCTATGTTCCCAGAACTGGAGATTAAAGGGAGCTCTTAGCTCCTGTATGGAGTTTCCAATTTGGTAAAGACCACCACCGACCGTCACAGTGAAGCGGAGCCCTCTCAACCACCTGTGCCTCGGAGTCTACGACAAAGAGGCTACTTCCCTAAGGGAAGGGAGCCAGATGCCCTGGAATGCCAGCCCTGCCCTTGCCCAGTACCTGAAAGCAGGAGAGCGATGCTGACGACGGGGTTCATGGTGCCAAGGGTTCTGTCCTGGATTCTGGGGTGGGCAAAGCTGGGTATCAGCCATAGGTGAGACAAGTGGTCCATGTTTACTGTCAGGGCGTACGGCCCATGGAGGGCATGGTGGACACCTAAGCCCCTCTCTTCACCCCCTTCCGTTTGAAGGTGACATTGCCTGAGGCTCTTTGCCACTCGGAGAAAGCAGAGGGAGCGTGCACGTGTCCTGGGTGCTGTCTGTCTGTCTGTGCCGTCCCTGGAGTACTTCCCTGCTTGGCAACTTCGGCCACTTTTTTTCTCTGGGATTTAAGACCTCTGAGGCAAGGATTGCCTACATTTAAAATTTTGACTTGGTAAACTGTACATGACTTTTGCTGTCTTAATCAGAGTCTGAGTGCATGCTTCAGGAGGGTTACACTCGCTCATGTCGCTGTGCAGCCGGTCTCCAGAGCTCACTCAGTCTTCCCAAATGAATGCTTTCAGAGCCATTAAACAAAAAGGCTCTCTCCTCGGGGACCAGTTCAGAAGAAGATTCCTAATGCCCAGATCAGCCCTAGCATATAATGGATAATCAAATACTTATTTATTTATTATTATTTTATACGGTCTCACTATGTAGCTTGGTCTGGCCTCAGACTCACCAAACTGCCCCAGTTTCCTGAATGCTGGGATTACAGGTATGCACCTGACCTATTATTATTATTTTATTGAGACTATATCTCCCAACGTAGCTCAGGATGTCCTCAAACTCTGCCCTGCCTCAGCTCCCTGAAAGCTGGATAAAAGATATTTACAAATAAATGAGGCTCTCCGAACCTTGCATAAGAATAGGATTGTGGCCAGGCATGGTGGCACACGCCTTTAATCCCAGGCAGAGGCAGGAGGATCTGAGTTTGAGGTGGCCAGCCTGATTTATAGAGCGTGTTCCAGGATAGCCAGGGCTGCTACACAGAGAAACCTTGTCTCAAAAAAAAAAAAAAAAAAAAAAAAAAAAAAAAAAAAAAAAGGATTTGTTGTGATGGGGTTTGAGAAAATAGTAAGCATCAGGTACTATGCCCCACAGTAAGTGATCCAGATAACTTAATGTATAGGGATGAGGTCAGACACGCATCTAGCTAAGGTGCCACGGAGGCCCGTACAGGGCACAGGATATGAGTGAGAAGCCATAGTGCTCTGATTATACATAAGCCAGAGGCGCTTGCCAATGGCCAGCTCTCAAGGGGCTGCAGTTTTCTAGTCCAGTGCTCATAGCTTCCCGACATAGGTTTTTCTCCCCACCCCCACCGCCCCGCACCCAGGAGCCGGCTTCTCAACACATTAGCAACATTGAGCAGGTACTCTAGGCTGTCCTTGCCCAAGAGAGTGTTCTTGGGCTCCACCTAGGCCACACAGCCCTTGCGCAGGGCACACCACTCTGCCACTCTCGCAGTCCAAGATCCATGGGGGAAAAGACTAGGGTTTCGGGGATCGGCAGCGACAGCGAATGTCATCTCAGCTTGGGGAGCCGGATCCCAAGGCTCTGTGGCAGAGAAGCGGCGCGGGGGCGGGGAGTATTTATTTGTTTTAGAAACAAGGTTTCCTTAAGTAGCCCTGGTGAGTTGGGAACTCAAGATGTAAGACCAAATTGGTCTTGAACTCACGATCCTGCTGCTTCCGTCTCCTGAGGGCTGAGATTACAGGCTAGCCCACCACACCCAAGCCCGCATAGGGCTTGGATCTGAGAACACTGTTATGGAGGAGGGAGTGTGGGCTTGGGATCCAGGGGAGGAAGAGGGAACCCTAGAGGACAGAGATGAGGCTGGGACCGGAGAAGCCTGGCAGAACTAGATGGAGGGGTAGAGTGCACTGGCAGAGGCAGTTTGTGTCCTGGTGCCCCAGTCTCAGAAGCCCATACCGAGCCAAACTCTGCGTCCTCTCCCCGAGGCCCTGCCTGGCTGACTCCACCCTGATGCCATTTCCGTATTTCAGTCCTCCTCTATCAGTTGAGGTTCCCCTTCTCCCCTGTTGGCATCCTTTCTAGCTCTCCCCTCCCCCGCGCCTATCACCCAGTCCCCTTCCGCAGCACTGCGGTTTCCTTACCTGAGGTTCCCCGCACCCGCACCCAGCGAGCCGCGAGGTCACCAGCGGAGACTCCCTCCAGCTTGCCACCTACCCCCCTACCCTAGGGATCTGAGCTTGGGGGCCTCTGGGTGGAGGGCAGAACCAAAGGTTGTCCTCAGTGTCCTTCCTCACGGTTCTCCTCTGGCACCCAGGCTCTGACAGCGCCCGCCAGCAAAAGCTTGAGACCCTGCACAGCCTCTCACTCCCGCTCAGCCTGAGATGCAGGTCCCTTCCCCAGTTCCCGCGCCCCCATCGAGGAGCGCCCTCACATCCCTTCCCAAAGCTGCGGCTGGGAGGGCTTGCACCCTCACCCTGTGGCTCTCCCCGTGTGTGCCGGTTCCTCCTGGCTCCGGCTCTCACCTGGACTCTGGTAGCTGCAGCCTCTTCCCGATGCACCACCGCCTCCAGTTGCTGCACCCAGCGCTGAAGCCCGCAGTTTTCACCAGGGGTGGGGGGAGAGGGGGAGCGGGGAGGGCCTCTGGGTTTAGCCAATCAGAGGCTAAGGGAAAAGGATGGAGGGGGTGGGGAGGCGGGCGAGGGCGCGCCTGGGTGTGGGAAGGTGGCTTGCTGCTGCTGAAGGGGTACCCTCGGTCCTCTGGCTGGCTGGCCTGCTCCGGGAAAAGACAGTTTGGGAGCCCCGGAATCAGGATGGGGCAGCCTCCTTCTCCCATCCGAGAAGCTGGCTCTCCTTTGAAGGCTGTGTAACCCTTTCTTGGCTAGAGCCTTCAGAAGTCTGGACAACCGAAGGGTAAAGAGTGCTGTGGGGAGGCCTGCCTGCTAGCTTACCCCCTCTTTCCCCCTAGGCTGGAGCCTCCAGTGATGAGTTTCGGCTTTGGAGGCCGGTCTTTCCGCCAAGGAAATTGGTTGGTCATTTTCCATGCTAGAGCAGCCTTTCGAAAGCAAGGGGTACACCGGCCTGGTCCCCCTCTCTGCTGCCCAGGCCTGCCCACCTCCAGGTACTCAGAGCGCTTGGCTCTGTGGGGGAACAGTGCTTTCTGCTTCTGACTCTGATCTTGAGCTGGCACTTCCTAGCCCAGCCAGCTAGAATGTTCTCACAAGATGAGAACAAGAGCACAAGATGGTCCCATGTGGTCTTCAGACCAGGGAAGAAGGAGTGTGGCCTTCTAACAAGCATGCTGGGCTCATTACAACCATGGTCACATTTGTCCCCACTGCCATCACAGCAGACTCCTCCTGTCCCACTCCTTGTTACTGCACGGTTGGGAAGTAGCCCAGCTGGCCAACTGCAGGATTTGGAACCCAAGCCCTCAATGCTGAGACACTCCACTCTGCATCCTTCAGCTGGCGGAAGAGAAAGAGAGAACTCTCAGAACGGGGCTATATGACTACCTGGAAAGGCTGAGTCCCGGTTCTTCACCCTCAGGAATACCCCTTCTCCCCCATCAACTTGATGTCACCAAGAGACCCTTTTTTAAACGCCTTGTGCTAATGATTTATTTCTTTATATTTATTATTATTTTAAATGAAACTTAAAATTGTTTACACACACACACACACACACACACACACACACACACGTGTGTAGTTGAAGTTTTTTTTGGTCCTGCCTGGCTCCCGAGGCCCTGCGGCTACTTGGACCCAAATAAACACACAGGGGCTTATATTAATTAAAACTGCTCAGCCATTAGCTCAGGCTAACTATTGACTAGCTCTTACACTTAAATTAACCCATAATTCTTATTTATGTTTAGCCACGTGGCTTGGTACCTTTTCTCAGTTCTATCTTCACATCTTGCTTCTTCTGTGTCTGGCTGGCGACTCCTGACTCAGCCTTCCTCTTCCCAGAAATTCTCCTCTCTGCTTATCTTGCCATACTATACTTCCTGCCTGGCTACTGGCCAATTAGCATTTTATTTATCAACCAAATCAGAGCAACACACATTCACAGCGTACAGAAAGACAGCCCCAGCGTGTGTGTGTGTGTGTGTGTGTGTGTGTGTGTGTGTGTGGCTGAATGCACATATTTGGAGGCCAGAGGACAGATTTCCAGAGTCGGTTCCTCCTTCTACTACGTAGTTCATAGGGACTGAACTCCGGTTGTCAGACTTGTTGGCAAGCCCCGTTACCCACCGAGCCTTCTTGCTGTTCCCTATGTATTTTTAGAAGGCTAGTCTGATTCGAACCTCCTGGTCTCTGAATGTTGGTTGGGAAGTCTTGTGGGCTAGCCCTCCCTCTCAGCCACCGGCCTGCTCGTTCTCCTGTTTCTTCATAGAAGTCAGCCCTGGCACCTTGGCTGCCATTTTCAATACAGTAATGGCACTGTTGGAAGCCATCCCTGGGCCTGCAGATACAGTTTCAGTCTCCTCCCTCCGATGACAGGACATTCTAACAGGAGTGGGGGCTGTTCAGTAAGCCACTGAACTCCTGGGGGTACTTTTGGTAAAGCTCCCCAGAGCTTGGGGGCTAAGGAACAGGGGTCCCCACGGACCACCCCTCTTCATAGATGAGCCCACCCACCTTTACTGCTCATAGGGGAATTTCTCAGGATCCGGATGCCCCGACCTCAGCTACTCACCCCATTGCCATTCTTTCTCATCCTTCCAGCTTCCTTCCTGTCTCATTGCACACAGGCTCGACTCTGTCCCTGGACTGCAGTGTGTTCCTTTCGGCTTAGTGGGTTTTGAGTCGGCCCGGGGATCTTTCCTATCAGAGTTTAATTGCTTTAGTTTGGGACTTCCTCCTCTCAGAGGAGGTGATTCTGGGGCAGGACATGGGCCGGCAGTGGCAAGGGTCGGGGCTCAGGCTGCCTGAGGCCCTGGAGGTGTCTGTGCCACTTTGCGAAGGTTTCCAGGACCTGGCCTACTTCTGGGTCCCCAGGCACCCTGCCTTCGGGAAGGGGAGGGGAGCATGGCCTGTTGAGAGCTTGCAGCTCGGTGTCTGTTTGAGCAACATCTCCAGTTGGATAGAATCAAAGGCTGGAAGAAGACAACGCAGGATCTGGGGAGGGATCATGGATGGGGAAGGGGAGGAGCCTGAAAAGCTCCCATTTACTAGTGGACAAGTCAGAAGCCGAAAGCTGGAAGGACTGAGTCAAGGTAAGATGGTCTTTTGTTGGTCACCTGGACCCCTCTCCTTGCTTTGTCTCCTGTAGCTCCAGCTTGAGACACGTGGGTGACAAACTCCTCAAGATCAGGCCACCCGAGGGGCATTCACCCTTTATAGTCATATAAATATAATCATATAGGATGATGTTTTAGATGTTATCCGAGTGTTGGGGTCACAGGAGTCACAGAACTTCTCATCACTTTACAGCCCGAACCCAAAGACCAAGGAAGGAAATGATTTGTCAAAAGTCTGACAGTTACTCTGGAGGGGAGCCAGGCCTGGGATGGAGGAGTTCTTCGGTCTCCAGACTGACTCCACAGTGCTCCGGTGCTTCTAGCCTGGCAGTCAAGGTTTTTCTAGAATGATTTCACTGTCCCATGTGGGAGATGGTGTGTTGGTATTTTGCCATCACCACCATGTTTGGAGTCCCTCCTTTTTACTTCGTTGACGTGGGAAAGGTTCCTATCCCAGAGCTAATGGGATGGATGGCTGAACACTCAGCGTTGAGTTGGTAAGGTCAAAAGCAGTATATGGGCCTCATATACTCACATTCCAGAGAACCACACTGTATCCACAGAATTGCCAGAAGGGGCTTGCATCCAGACACTGAACAGCCTGGATTTATTTGAGGCAGGCTTGGGGGGGGGGGTGTCAGAAGGGTGTGATGTGGGTTTCCTGCAGGATGGCGGACTGGCAGACTGGCATCTTTGCAGGTTTCCAGAGAACGGAAGCCTTTTTTTTTTTTTTTCTTTTTTGGTTTTTGGTTTTTGGTTTTTCGAGACAGGGTTTCTCTGTGTAGCTTTGCGCCTTTCCTGGAACTCACTCGGTAGCCCAGGCTGGCCTCGAACTCACAGAGATCCACCTGGCTCTGCCTCCCGAGTGCTGGGATTAAAGGCATGTGCCACCACTGCCGGCGAGAATGGAAGCCTTTGCCCAGGGAGAAGCAAGACCTGAACCTGGTCTCATAAGGAAGGGTTGTCTGGCGGAGGACATTGTCAGCTGGGGCTGGAGTGGGAGCACCCTTCTGATTCAACAAGATGGGAGACACTTGAAACCCTGCAGATTTCATCAGATGCCAAGGCAGCACGTAACACCCAGTTCTAAGTTTGGGCCAGTGGAGGCCACACACCTGCCTTTTCTATTCTTCCGTCTTCAGAGTCTATCTTCTCACTTTTTTTGTTTAAGTGCTGATGGTGGATTTCCTGTGTGTTTTTAATGTCCTTATATGGCAAAAGAAAAACAGCCCTTTTCTGTTGATTTTTAAACATTCAATAAAAATTTATTATTATTATCGTTATTAGTGTGTGTGTATGTGTGTGTGTGTGTGTGTGTGTGTGTGTGTGTGTGTGTGTACATGTGAGCGATTGCATGTGCCATGGCACGCATATTTAGGTCAGATGACAACTCTGTGGTTCATTTCTTGCCTTCCACCTTTGCAGGAGTTCTGGTCTATTCTGTTTTTGTTTGTTTGTTTTGTTTTCAAGACAAAACCCTGTCTTGAAACCCCTCTGTGTAGCTTTGCGCCTTTCCTGGAACTCACTTGGTAGCCCAGGCTGGCCTTGAACTCACAGAGACCCACCTGTCTCTGCCTCCCGAGTGCTGGGATTAAAGATGTGCACCTCCACACTCAGTTCATTGTTTATTTTTAAATTTGTTTAAAAACATAATTATCTATGAAATTCAAAGAATCCTGGAATCAATGTGTACTCTGTTGTCTTTCCTAATTTCAGGTTGGGTTGGTTTCCTAAGGAACCATGTGCTTGATTAGAGAGTATGACCACCCCCCCCCCCCAAAAGATTATCTTTTAGGGTACAAGTCAGGAGTTAAGGGGAGAAAGTACCTAGGCTGGCCTAGAACTCAGGATCCTCCTTCCTTAGTTTCTTGAGTGCTGGGATTAGAGCTGTGTGCCATTGAACCCAGCTAATAAATTTTTCTTTTGAATTTTTTTTCATAAAAATATATTCTAATGGTGCTTTTCTCCTCCCAGATCCTCCTCACCTCCCCACCCACCCAACTCCATGATCTCTCTCTTAAAAAAGCAAACAAACAAAACAAATAAACACAAAAGAAAAAGACCAAGAAACTCATACACCCATCCACCCACCCACAGCTCCCTACAAAAATGGAAACCAAAATATACAAGCAAAAGACCAGTAAGACAAAAAATGTCTTTGAATCTATAAAAATACCATTGAAGTTGTCTTGTGTTGACCATCTACTGCTGGGCATGGGCTACCCTGGATGTGGTTAATATGTCTACTGAGACTCCATTGGAGAAGACTAAGTTTTCCTTCTTAAGCACTGTCAATTACAGATAGCTTTTGGTTAGGGGTGGGAGCCCGTGTCAACTTCCTGATCCCAGCCCTAGGACCCTGTCTGTCTTGAACCTGCACATCCTGCCATAGCCTCTCTGAATTTAAATGTGCTTCAGTCCTGCTGTGTTTGGAGAACACTGTTTTCTTGGAGTCAGCCATCCCCTTCCTCCTGGATAGGTCAGAGCAGGAGATGTGCACTGAGTCTTCAAAGATGAACCAGAGCTGCTCATGGGTGATAGATTGCCACATTAGTGGCCCCCAATGAATCAAGCCTCCAGCATCTATGCCATTTCTGGGAGTGGTCATGTGACAAGCTTTGGCCAATTGGCTATTAGCAGGTTTGATGAAACCGGATGCCTAAGCACTGCTTTTGTGTTGGTATTTGCTTTCTTGGAAGTTAGTTCCCGGGTGAAGAAGTTTGAGCTAGCCATGTGGAGAACTGACCATGAGTCACCACTTGGGATCACCTAGCTCAGACAGCTCCCAGATGACATGCTTTTTGTGCATGTATGACCACAAAAGCATGTGTGACTCCACGTGATTCAACATACAATAATGGAGGCTGGGGATGTAGTCTAGTGGGTGAAATATTTGCCCAGCATGCATGGAACCCAGGGGTTAATATCCAGCATCCATAAGCCAGGTGTGGTGGTACATGTAATCCTAGCACTCAGCAGCTGGAGGCAGGAGGATCAGAAGTTTAAAGCCACCTTTGCCTACATAGAGAGCTTGAGGCCAGCCTGGAATACATGAGACCCTGTTTCAAAATATGAATGAATGAATGACTGAACGAATGAATGAATGAATGCATCTCTCAAAACAACAAATTACCCCAGATAGGCCCATGTTGATGCTAAAACCTAGGTACAAATTCTTACGTATTTTTTCCATTAAGAAATGAAGTCTGTGCATAGTGAGGCCCTGTTTAAAAAAAGACAGAAACAGGCGGTGGTGGTGGTGCATGCCTTTAATCCCAGCAGTCTGGAGGCAGGGACAGGTGGATCTCTGAGTTCAAGGCCAGCCTGGTCTACAGAGTGAGTTCCAGGATAGGCAGGGCTACATAGAGAAATCCTCTCTCTCTCTCTCAAAAAATAAAAAAAAATAAAAAATAAAAAAAAAATAAAAAATAATAAAATAAAATAAAATAAAAAAAACTAAAAAGAAAGAATGGGGGGGCAAGGCAGGGGGATCTCTCTCTGCCTCAAACCTGCCCTATAGCTGAGGATGACCTTGAAATCCTGCCCCTCCTGGCCCTCCCTCCCAGTGCCGGGGTTGCAGCTGTGAACCACCACAGCCCTCTGCCTCCACATCTGGATTCTCCACGGCCTTCCGACCTCCTCCGTCAACAGGATGTGCAGGAGCGATGCTGGGAGATCTCTGCACACGAATATTAGGAAGCCTTGTAGCTTCTCCCTGGCTGGCCGGAACGTTCTCTCCCGGTGCCCACAGGGGAGGCCTGCCTGGCTTGTAGCTTCCGGGGTGCATGACCCCAGGCTTTCTTACTAAGGAACTTACATTGCGGCTGCGACAAGAGTGCTGGCTGGTGCCGCGCAGTGGTGGCACAGCTGTCAAAAGCGTGGGTGTGGTGACTGAGAGGGCAGGAGACAGACCTGCTGTGGTTCAGATGTGTCAGCTCCCACACTCACGCGGGAAGCATGAGTAACCGTATGAAGCCGGGCGGTTCCTTTAAGGGGTGGAGCCTGGTGGAAGATAAACAGGCCACAGGGGCTCCACCCTCAGGAGTGGGTGATGGAGGGACTGGATTAGCCGCATCTCACTCTTGCTTTCCCTCCCTCTGTGTGCTCTCTCTTCTACGTGATCCCCACACAAACTTCCCAGAAGCAGCTGGAAGGAAGGCTCTTTCCAGATGCTGACCAGATGGGTCCACAACCTTGGGCTTCATATTCCAAATCTGAGAGGTAAACGTATCTCTCTTCTAGTTCCTCCTTTTTGCTAAAACAAAACACAGGACAAAACAAGAAAACCTTGTATTTAAGTATGTGGTGGTTTGGATAAGAATGGCCCCCACAGGCTCATGTATTTGAATGCTTCCTCATCAGGGAGTGGCATTACTTGAGAAGGATTAGAAGGTGTGGCCTTGTTGGAGTAGGTGTGGCCTTGTTGGAGAGAGTGTGTCACTGGGAATGGGCTTTGAGGTTTCAAAAGCCTGAGCCAGGCCCAGTGGTTCTCTCTTCCTGCTGCCTGTGGATCCAGATGTATAACTCTCAGCTACTTCTCCACCACCACATCTGCCTGTACACTGCCATACTTCCCTCCATAGCAATAATGGACTAAAGATCTGAAGCTGGAAGCAAGCCCCAATTAAATGGTTCTTTTATAAGAGTTGCTGTGGTCATGGTGTCTCTTAAGCAGTAGAATAAGACTAAGACAAATATTATTTTTCATTCATTTATTTGTTTTTTTATTGTATGTGTTTGTATGTCCTTTTGCATGCCATGGCCCATGTGTGGAGGTCAGAGGACAGCTTGCATGAGTTGGTTCTCTCCTTCTACCATGTGGGACTCAACTCAGGTCATGAAGCTTTGTGACAAGCACCTTGACCCAGTGACTCACCTCACTAGCCCCTCTCTTCCTTTTTTGAACTATGGAGCTCAGTCTGGCTGTGCAGGCTAGTTTTAAGTCAACTTGACACAAGCTAGAGTCATCAGAGAAGAGGGAGACCCAATTGAGAAAATCCCTCCATAAGATCAGCTGTAGGCAGGCCTGTAAGGTATTTTCTTAATTAGTGATTGCTGTGGGAGAGCCTAGCCCACTATGGGTGGTGCTATCCCTGGGCTGGTGGTCCTGGATTCTACAAAAAGTAGACTGAGCAAGCCATGGGGAGCAAGCTGGTAAGGAGCACCCCTTCATGGCCTCTGCATCAGCTCCTGCCTCCAGGTTCCTGCCCTGCTTGATTTCCTGCCCTCACTGCTTTTGAAGATGAACTGTTATATGGAACCGTGAGTGAAATAAACCCTTTCCTCCCCAAGTGATTATGGTCATGGTGGTTCCTGACAGCAATAGTAATTCTAAGTAAGACACTGGCCTTGAACTCACTCTGTAGCCCAAGTTTTCTTGCACTCTTAATCTTCTTGACCTAGTTTCCTGAGTGCTAGCATCGCAGGTACCATCTGTTCTTGGCCAAGCTTCTTTTTTTAATGTAAATTATCTGGCCTTGGGTATTTTGTTAGAGCAACACGAAATGGATTAAGATAGTACTTTAATGAACTTGTGAATTTGGCTAAAGGAATCTAGAGAGAGGGGGCTGAAAATGTCATTTGGATACTTCTATTGTGTGTGATTAATCATCTGGTGTGACTCTCAGAGGGGAGGGAGGGGCTAGCTAAGCAGGTACTGCCAAGTTTGTGCTTTGGAAAACAGAACTAACTGGTCCTCATTTCTTCTTAAAGTAAGAGAATGGCCTAGAGGAAAGATTAAATCGGGGATGTGGTTGTAGGACCTTTGTTAAGACCCCAGGAAGTGGTGTCTGGCAGAACCTTTCAGCCTAACAGGAGAGCTTCTGAGAGCACTGAAGATGTGCACAGCATCTCGAGAGTAGAGTCTCTTTGAATTTAACCGTGGGTGTGGCAATTAGTGCACACATGGATCCCAGTTACAGGAAACTCATAGGGTTTTAAAAGAACATTATACTGGACAAAGCTGCCGAAATTGGGACCCCAGAGGACTGGAAATGATCCATCGTGAAAGTGGATCCCAACTTTCTTTGGACAGGAAGCAGGTCTAAGCACGTGGGAGCTTTTTCTCAGGGAAAAGAAGGGGGGTGGTCTGGAGATGACTTAGTGGGTAAAGGGAGGACCTGAATTTGATTGACAGCACCCATTGAAAAAGTTGGGTGTGGCAGCATATGCCTCTAATTCTAGTGCTGAAGGGGGTGGGTGGTAGTGGTGGGCAGAAACTGGTAGATCCTGGGAGCTCACTAGCCAGCCAGTCTAGCTTCAATGGTGAGCTCAAGGTTCAGTGAGCGAGCCTGCCTCAGAACATAAGGTGGAGAGGGCTGGAGAGAGGGCCAGTAGTTAAGAACTCTTGGCTACTCTTAAAGTAGCCTAGAGTTCAGTTCCCAGCTGTCAGTCTGCTCATAGTCTCCTGTAACCCCCGCTTCAGCAGATCTGATGCCCACACAGGCACACACATAAATACAAGTAAATTAAGTCTTTGAAACTAATAAGGTTAAGAGTAATTGAGGAAGACGTTGGAGTCAACCTTTGACCTCTCCATGTGAGTGCTCTGGGGAGTGCATCCGTACACACTCACATATACCACACAGGAAGACAAGAGGGAGAAGAAGGGATTCGTAGAAGCTAGGCCCAAGAGCCCAGAAACATGGGGCTCTTTATCTGTAATACTGCCTGGAGAGCAGGGGTCTTCAACCTGTGGGTCATGATCCCTTTAGGGGGGTAGGACTGAACAATCCTTTCACGGGGGTCACCGAAGACCATTGGAAAACACAGAGGCTGCATTAGGAACTTGATAGCACTGACGGACCATATTATGGATGTTTTGTGGAGGTCTACTGTGCTCGTGGGAGGCTTGTGACGCTCTAGTAGAGGACAGACTATGGCTGAACCCTACATTGATGGCCCTCCAGCTCCATGCCCCCTCCACACTGACTGAGGGTTTGACTGCAGACGTTTTGGCTGACGGTTTCCTGCAAACATGATTCCTAAGTGTCACCTGGCTGCCATGTGAGGAAGATCTGTTCTGCTGAGCTCTGACAGGCCCACCTGCTGATAGCCGGACGCGGAGTGACCCCCTCCACAATCACCCGGCTGGTCCATCTGTCAGCGGGTGCTGAGGTCAGCCGACAAGGCAGGGCAGAGACGAGTGTCACCGCAGCTGGTCCAGGCCCGCTCTGCTGACCCACAGAACTGCTGCCTTTTGTCACTGGTCGGGGCGGTTCTCAGTCTGAAATAGACAAGCCAGAGAGGGGAGGGGGAGGGGTCTAAGACAGAGGCGGCCCAGGATCAAAGCAGAGCAAAGTGGGGGTGGCAGCCAACGCTGAGTGGAGGGAAGGACAAGTGAGGTCCTTGTCTGTGTGGACTGGGCAGCTGGGAGCCACAGAAGGGTTACAGGGAGGCTGTGACACAGTCAGGTAGATGTTTTGTTGTTCTTTTTGAGACAGGGTCTCACTCTGCAGCACAAGCTAGCCTTGAGTGCTTAATGCTCCTGCTTCCACAAATGTAGTGCTAGGGTTGTAGGTGTGTTCTTTAGAAAGATTCCCCTAGGGGAAGCGTGGGGTGGGTGAGTGACTGAATGCCCACATGGATCCTGCCCTCATGGTTCTTTGCTCTTTTGTCTGTTTAGCATGTATGTGGGGGGCGGGAGGTGGTTTCTGGGAAGGGGGAACATGTGCCCTGAGGTCAGGGTCCATCTCTCTCTCTCTCTCTCTCTCTCTCTCTCTCTCTCTCTCTCTCTCTCTCTCTCACACACACACACACACACACACACACACACACACACACACACACACACGTAGTTCAGGCTGGACTGAAACTCAGTAGGTAGCCCAGGCTGGCCTCCAATTCACAGAAACCTTCCTGCTTCAGCCTCTCTGTTGCTGGCATTGTAGACATGTGCCACTCTACCTGGCTGTGGTGGTTTGAATGGGAATGTCCCATAGGCTCATGTATTAGAAGGTTTGGTCTACAGATGGTGGAACTGTTTGAGAAGGATTAGGAGGTAAGGCCTTGTTGGGGAAAGTGTGTCACTGGGGGTGGGCTTTGAGGTTTAAAAAGCCCACACCATTCCCAGTTTTCTCTCTCTCTCTCTCTCTCTCTCTCTCTCTCTCTCTCTCTCTCTCTCTCTCTCTTTCTCTTCCTCCTTCTCTCCCTCTTCCTCTCCCTCCCTCTCTCTTTCTCTCTGGCTTGTGCTTTGTTTGTTTGTTGAAACAGGGTTTCTCTATGTAGCCCTTATTGTCCTGAAACTCGATATGTAGACCAGGCTGGCCTCAAACTCACAGAGATCCACCTGTCTCTATCACCCAAGTGCTGGGATTAAAGGCTAGTGCCACTATGTCCTGCCTTTTGCAATGGATCAAGATGTAAGCTCTCAGCTACTGTTCCAGCACCATGCCTGCCTACCTGCTGCCATGGCCTCTGTCATGATGGTCATGGACTCACCCTCTGGACCTGTAAGTCCCAAATAAACTCTTCCGCAAATTGTCTTGGTCATGGTGTTTTATCACAGCAATAGAAAAGTGTCCTAAGAACATTGGCTTTCAAGAATTTTGTTTTTGATTTCTGAAAGGAACTTTCAAATTTTGTTATTATTATTGTGTGGTGTGTGCATATGATAGCAGGGCATGCACCAGCTCTCAGGAGTCGGTTCCCTTCTAGAAGTATGGGTTCTAGGGATTGAACTCAGATCTCCAGGCTTGTGTGGCAAGTGTCTTATCCACTGAACTATTATTTATCAGGCCCTGGTTCTCCACTGTCCCCCACTAAGGTCTAGCCTGGCTTGGAATTTATTATGTAGATTGGGCTAGCCTTGAAATCCTGGCAATCCTCCCATCTCAGCCTCCTGAGTGCTGGGATTATGGGTGTGTACCGCCATGCCTGGGAAGACGAATCTTTGAATAAACACTAAAGAAATAAGAGCAATCCAGTATTGCAAGGATCGTATGAGGCCAGAAGGAGAGCATAAGGAAGAAGGCTTGGGAGAGAACAGTGGCTTGTGGACAGGCGTTCCCAAGGGATCCTCAGAAGCAGGAGAAGGAATGATGGAACAGAAGTGTGTCTTGGTCTCTCCACTGCATCCTGAAGCTGAGTGCTGCTGGGTATGGAATGGGAGGAGGAACCGGGCTAGAGATGTGCTTGAAAGGCAAGCCAGATCACAAAGACAGCATTGATTAGGTCAAAGGTTGTAGACTCTCCAGCAAGCAGTAGGGAACTACAGAAGGCCCAGAGTCAGGGCAGCAGTCTCATGGAGCATGGGGGATGGATTAGTGGGAGCAGGCTGGAGGGTGCACAGGAGGGATGAGAGGAATCAGAGCAAAGGGCTGGAATCCAGCTGAGGTGGGAGAGTCTGCCTGGGGGTAACGGCAGCAGGCTTAGAGAAGCTGCCCAGAGGGTATGCACCAACTAGGCACGCCTGGGGGGGTTTGATGAGGGTCTCTGGGGCTCCCAGGTTTCTGGTGCGCTTCTCTGAAGGAAGAACAGAGAGAGGACAACTTTGGGGCAAAGGCTGTGAGTTCAGGATAGAGCTCAAAGTGCCTGGAGACACGAGCGTGGAGCAAGGAGCAGGTTAGAGTCCCAGAGAAGGTGTCCAGTGAGTGCCACAGATAGGTGGCAGTTGGCGCTGGGTGTGGCTCTGGAAACAGACAAAGCTCAGGGCCCTGCAGAGCACTGATAGGGCAGTAACAGAAGAGTCTAAGGCCATGAGGACTGAACCCAGACAGTGACCTACAAAAATGGCATCTTCCAGTGAGGAAGTGGTGGGTGGTATGAGGTAAGGATTTGGCCACAAGGAGATTGGAAAACAAGGTGAGGATGGTTCCAGAAGAGGGCGAGAGTCCGAGGCTGCTGCTCAAAATGGCTATAATTTATTATAGTTAAGGTATTGTTGGTTATTTAGTAGAGACTAATATAACTAATATATCATAGCACTGTAGTAAATGACAAGTCCTTTTGCTTATAATGAATTTGTTATCACTGGACCGGTGAGATGACTCAATGGGTAAAGGTGCTTGCTGTTAAACCTGATGACCCAAGTTCGATCCTCCGGACCCACGTGGTGGAAGGATAGAACCAACTCCCATAAGTTGTCCTCTGACCTCTACATGTACAGGTGGGTGTTATGTGAGCACACACACACGTACAATGAATAAACAAACAAACAAATAAATGTAAAAAAACTTTCATATTCAGGTATGGTAAGCTAAGGGAATCACAACTAGCCACCTTTGGAAGTCTGTCAAACGGACAGGTCTCCAAGCAGAGATGGCATATCACACTGTGGGGGACACTAGAAAGGGTTAGGTCTGACTGGGGAAGGCTGTAGGCTGGAGCCTTGCTTACCACTTCTGAGGCAGGAAGGAGTGAGGCTAGGTGACCAGCATAGGTTGGCTGGTGTGAAGAATCCCATCAGCCTCTGCTCTGGAGTGTAGCACTGTACCTAGTTGTCTGATAATGGGTCCTGGGGTGATTACGGCTGCTAATTGTTTTTGTTTTTGTTTTTTGAGACAGGGTTTCTATGTGTAGTTTTGGTGCCTGTCCTGGATCTTGCTCTGTAGACCAGGATGGCCTCAAACTCACAGAGATCCACCTGCCTCTGCGCCACCACCGCCCGGCACTGCTGGTAATTGTTACCCAAGCGTGATGGTCCCATAAAGGAGGTGGGTAGGTGCGGCCCTCGAACTGTTTGGGGTGCAGAGCTGTTTCTATCTCTAGGAAATGGCTAAACTTGAAGGGGCAGTCACCTGATGTCAAAGCATTAACATAAGTGAGCTGGAGGGAAGGCTCAGTCAGTAAAGCGCTCGCCTCGCGAGCATGAGGACCCAGTTTGATCCCCAGAACCCACGTTAAAAGCTGGGCATGCACGTGTAGTCATTGCATTGGGCAGGAAGTGACAGAGCAGATCCCTGGGGCTGACTGGCTAACTCACTTGATGTATTTGTGGGGTTCCAGGTCAGTGAGAGGCTCTGTCTCAGAAAACAAAGTGTGTGTGTGTGTGTGTGTGTGTGTGTGTGTGTGCGTGCGCGCGCGCGCGCGCTGTGCGCGCACGTGTGTGTAGGGGCTGAGAGATGGCTCAGTGGTTAAGAACATTAGTTATTCTCCCAGAGGACCTGGCTTTGATCCCTAGCACCCACATGGTGGCTCACAACTGTCTGTAACTCCAGTTCCAGGGCATCCGATGCCCTCTTCTGGCCTCCTCTGTCACTGTCACTCACATATACATACATAAAAATACACACAAATACACACATACACATAAATAATAAAACCAAAGTATACAGCTACTGAAGAAAGACACCCATGTTGTCCACTGGCCTCCAAACACACACACACACACACACACACACACACACACACACACACAC